>NC_056734.1:192677371-192784871 GCF_019279795.1 Protopterus annectens
TAGTGATAGTAGGGGAGTCATATTTGATGGTATTTCTTGGGGGGGCAGGGTTGAGGGGGAGAGAGTGGTAAATTTAGAGCTCAATTTGTCTGTCAATAGGTTTGCTATAGTTTTGGCTCAGTATAGGTGGCTCCATTAACAATGAGCTCTGTACATAATTATGTATTGCCTTTGAGGTTGTGGACATCGCTAAAGAATGACGTGCGGTTGTCCTTGACCTGGGAGACCAAATTTAACTAAAATTTAGCTTTGGTAAACTTTATTTGTCCTCTGCGTTGTTTGTTGTTTGATGAAGGTGCTTCTAACCTGCTGAGTACTATGTCTCCTAATTTTTTGCAATGAGTTTCTTCCTTCTGTTATACAGCTTATTGATGTTGTGATTCCACCAGGGTGGTGGCTTGTTTGTTTAGTTAGTTTTATACTTCTTTCTGCCTCTATTAACATGCTTGTATAATGTTTCTGTGAACAGTTTTACATAGGCAACAGTGTTCTCAGGGTTTATTGGGGCTTGAAATTTTGCCAGGTTATCACTAAATAGTAGGAAGGTCACCTTTAGTTCCTGAAGATTCCAGGGTTAGCTGGGTTTCCGGGTTTTATTTTTACTTCAAAGGAGACAGTTTTGTGACCTGACCTTACCAGAGAAGGCATTACACTAGGGGCTGTGCAGCACTCTCCCACATTAGTGAGGACCAGAGCATATATGTTTGTGCCCTTGGTCAATGTATTGACAATAAGGTCTAAGAAGTTTGTGCCTGTGTAGTAGCTGGTCTAAATGTCTGGAAGGCGTTATAGCTTTGCACTGTTGGTATGCTATCCATGACTTTAAACCTTGTCTCAGTGACTGAACAGATGTCAGCATTCTCATTGGTAAGGGGAACTTGTAGGGACTGTAGTTTCTTGTTTAGACTCCTAACGTTGAGCAGTCACACCTTTAGATTTTCTTGGTTTTGATTTGCTCTGTTGGAAGTACTTTTAGAGTGGCATTGCCTAAAAAAGTCACTATGGGGATGACAGTGTTTTAGCTAATTTTCAAAAGCCTAGCGGGGATAGGTGCAGACCATCACTTGCAAAGCAGCATGGATACTTGTTATCCCTTTTTCATACGCAGTTTAAATCAGTATGATTACCTTTTTATCAGTTTATTTATTGATAAACAACATATCCCACGATTGCTTTCTTATATTATCATATGCCTTTTCTACATCTGTACATACTAATCTTGAGTATCTTCCTTCTTCTTTAATAGCATAAATTAACTATTTTATCATAGTTTCATAGTTTCATAGTTTAGTACTAGGCTATCTGCCCTGGGGCATTTGTAAGCCTAGCCATAGTGATGTGGCTTTTGCCACCCCATGAAATGGTACAAAAATGTACAGAATAAATCTAGAATACTGTGCCTCTGTCTAGTAGTGACACAATGAAGGTCCCCTTATATAATAGAATTAGTTTACTGTGCCCCTGTCTAGCAGTGACACAGATGTGACCCCTGGGGTAAACTTTCGATCTCCCATCCACTCATCAAGATTTCTCTTGAAGAGAATCAGTGAGGGGCTCTGCCTAATACGAACTGGGATCCTGTTCCAAAGCATGGGAAGCCTCTGGGTTATGAATCTATCCCTCCAGCATGTCCTATTCATACTTGTGCCAAGGTTTAAGTCTTTAGCTCTCGTGGTCCTGATGGATTTGGACTTTTTGAGGTGGAGCATGTCCATCAAATCCTGATTGGACATGGCCTTGTACGTCAGGCAGAGATCACCTCTGAGCAGGCGGTATGCTACTGAATAGAGGTGAAGTTTCTTTAGTCTGGCGGAGTAAAACATATGTTGGAGACCCTTGATCCTTTTGGTGAGGTACTTTTGTGGTCTCTCCAGCTGTTGCATGTGCCGGATGAGGTACATACCAAATGGGGCATTGTACTCAATCATGGGTCTGATGAGGGAGGAATATAGGGGTACAATGACATCCTTGGATCTGGATGTGAATCCCTTCATGATGAGGTATGCAAGGTAGAATGTTTTTCTAACCACTTTGGAATTGTGGGTGTCAAATGAGAGGTCGCTGTCTACTTGGGTCCCTAGGTCTCTAATTATTTTTTCCGTACTCAGTGGGTTTCTGTCTATGTGATAATTTGTGGGTACTTTGTTTTTTCCAAAAGGGATGACTTTACATTTTTTGGCATTTAGTTTAAGGCCGTGACTACGGCACCAGTTGTCCGTTTCAGTGAGGCCTTTTTGTAGGATGTGTGTGTCTGCTGGTGTATCGACTATGGCGTCTAGTTTGCAGTCATCTGCGAACTTTGTCAGCCACAGCCCTCCCATGTTAGCTTTAACATCTGAGAAATAAATGCCGAACAAGAGGGGTCCCAGGACAGATCCCTGTGGGACACCACTTGTGACTGGCTTTGAGTCTGACATTGCCCCAGCGATTTTAACTTTATGGGTTCTGTCCTTTAGCCAGTTTGCAACCCATCTAGTGACATAAGGGTTTACTTTTAAGCTGTTTAGCTTATCTATGATGCCTGAGTGGGGTATTGTGTCGAAGGCCTTAGCCAAGTCCAGGTATGCTGTATAGACTGCTTTGCCCTCATCAATGGCTCTAGTGACTGTTTCGAAAAAGTCAACCAGGTTTAAAAGGCAGGATCTGCCCTTCACAAAGCCGAACTGGGTGGGGTCAAGTGTCTGTAGGTCCCCTATGTCTCTGTTTATGAGTTCCATAATGATTCTTTCCATAGCTTTGCATATCAGGCTAGTTAAGCTTATGGGGCGGTAGTTTCCAGGGTCTGTAGAGGTACCCCCCTTGTGGAGTGGGACCACTGTTATTGTACGCCAGCGTACAGGTACATATCCCGAAGTAAGGCTAAGGTTAAATAGCATTTTTATGTGTGGGTTTAGCTCCTCTTGGAGTTCACGTAACACGCACCCCGGGATACCATCAGGTCCCATTGATGCTGTGTTTTTTGCTTTGTTTAGGGCGGTTCTCATTTGGACATCTGAGATGACAGGGAAATTACATTCAGCTGGGATAAGTATTTCTTCTTTTGGGGGTGAAGGAGGCGAGAAATGTGCACTGAACCTGTCAGCCAGAATGTTAGCAATATCTGTGGGTTCAGTGTATTTTTTGTTGTTGTGAACCAACTCTGAGCATATCTGAGGGTTGCCGCCCAGGTTTCTAACATAGCTGAAGAAGGCTTTGTGGTTATCTTTAGTGTCCTTAGCGATTTTTCTCTCAAAGTTTGCCTTGGATGTTTTTATGAGAACGTAGTTTTCTGCTAATGTTGATCAGAGACGTCTTCCCTTCGTGGGATTTCGCTCTGACGTGCAGTAGCTTCCTTCTTTCACTTACATTTCTTTTTCAAACTGAGTATACTCCTTCTACCTATTTTGTTATAAAATCGTATTTAATCTTATTTGGCTTATTTTCATTAAAGTTTTGTATCACTATTCACTAATGATATTGGTCTCCAATTTTCTGTGTTTTGTTTTTTTCCCTTTTTCCAAGTTAATATCATAGCTCCTTCACAAATAATAGCATCCTTAATGCACATTTTTTATGATTTTCTTCCATGTTCTTATAAAAATTATAATCCAACCCATCCAACCATGGGGCTGAATTTTCAATGACCTTTTTCAAAATGCTTTCTACCTCTTCTATCTTTATTATTTTCCTTAATGTTTTATTCTCTTTATCTGAAAATCTTTCACCCTCCCATTATTTTCTGTTTCTTTCCCTTAGTACTTTATATTTGTTTCTAAAAAAATTAAATGCTTCTTTCTCAATCCCATCTTGTCTCCTAATATAGTCCCTTCTTTTGTTTTCAATTGTCCTATTACTAAATTTTGTCTTTTTATTTTCTTTCCCAAAAAAGAGGAAACCTCCTCTCTTTTTCCTAGTATAAAGTATTATTGTTTCTTTAACAAATCAAAAATGTTTTCCTTGTGTACATGTAATAATTTATCTATTTGAAAACAGCTCTATGTTTTCATTTTCCATCATTTCCCATACTTCTTCTTTTTTCTTGTTATACCTTTCTCCATTCTGTATGACAAATTCCCTTTCTATATTTTCATGTAGTTTCTTATTTTTTTATATTCAATCTGTCATATTCACCATTTTTCCCAGAATAAGTCTTGTTGTAAGATGTTCCTTCCATAATTCATTTGCTTCTGTTTCAAATTATTTCTTATATTTACATGTTTTTGGTTGCCCTGCATATTTTATAAATCCTTTTAAACCGTCAACAAAAATAATTTTCAGTAAGTGCATAATTTTCCCATTTCCCATTTTCAAAATCACATTACATTCCCACCCCTGTCCATAATCCTCTGTTATTATAAATTTGAACTAAATTGCTAACATCATGGAATTTCTTTTTTAAATTCAACAATAAAGTTTCTTTTTCAATATCCTTTCTGAACTGTATTTAATCTTCTTTGTAGTCTCTCTATTTTGGGTTATTATGTAACTATTCCATGGAAACATACTAAATGTCTTTTCATATGCAATAATTAATTTCTCAAGTCCAGTCCCATCTTCATCTATAATGTCATCACAAAAAGTTTCTCAATCAAAATAAAAGCTCTTTCCTCTGATGGCACAATCCCTAATGGCAAAATAACTCTGCCCCAGACTTCATGTCTTTCCAGAGGAACTTCCTGCTTACTCTGAATTCTTGACATGTATCTTTTACCATTCATATCTTTTCCATATTTATTCTCTATTTTCAATGTCTCTGTCTCTGAAATAAATCCCCCTTCTTCTTCAACATTTTTTTTGTTTTCTCTCTTCTCTTTGTCCTCTGTATTTAACTGGCTTACATTTTTAGATCATGATACAACTTTACTCCTGTTATTTTGCTCTACTAGATCTTTCAATATATCATCTCACAACCCTCCCAACTGAAGAGATGTAATAATAACCTCTTCTGACACCACTGTATTCTTTTTCTCAGCCCAAAAATCACTTTGAAACAGATTTTGCTGAAAAAGGAATTCCAAATTCTCTCTGTTTTCATTTTCCATAGAAAACAGTGTTTTCTCTACCTCAACACCACTCTATGTCACACACACACACACACACACAAACACATGCACACGCACACACACACACACACACACACACACACACACACACACACACACACACACACACACGACTCCCAGCCACTTAAGAACTAGGAAGAGAAGCTCTGCTGTGCAATACTGCTCACTGTAGCAAGTAGGGGAAGTTCCCCCATACCCTGGCCACATTCCTCCTTATAGTATAAATACAACTTCAGACCTCTAACCCAGTCAACCAAAGGATACATAAAAAAGTAAATAAATGAAATATAAAAATTACAAGAAGTGAATAGAGATAGCTGAAAGCAAAAGTGAGATAAGCATGAAATACATGAATTCAAAAGGCATAAAGAGAGAAGTGATTAGCTGAAAAAAGGATTATTAATAAGTTGACAGAGTATCATAGATGAGAGGTAACAAATATTTCTTAGGAAAGAAAGGAATGTGTGTTTACGTGAAAAAAAGGTTTATGTATAAAGTTAATAGAGAATGAAATATTTACAAATTGCAAATGAGTATTTGAAGGATATGTACTTTGGTAGCATAGCAAGTGAGTATGATTTTCAGTAGTAGAGCAGGAGACGGTAGCAAGATAGGGTAGAGGTAGTAAGGTATGTGAGATGGATAGGTCAGAAAAATGGAAAACAATTATAGCTGGAGGAAGCAAAGGGAGTAGATGGCTGCAGAAAGTGGAGAGAGAGAGAGAAAACTGTGGTTAGAAGATGAAGGTGAGGTTAAAGAGAAAAATGGATTATAGGAGGGAATTAGACTGATGTGGAGCATGAGCAGAGCCATGAATTATTTAGGAATGTTTTAAAGACATTTTGAACATGTGGAGATTGTGAGATGACCTGATTGTTATAGGGAGTGAGATCCAAGTTTTTTCTACTTTGTGAGAGTATATGGAGTGTTCTGCAGATTTATTTTTTTGTTTGTCTATGACAAACAGTTGTTTAGCATTTGATCTTAAAGGATGTTGTAGGGTATAATTTTGGAGAATTGTACTAAGAGCTGGGCAGGCTGGAGGATTGTTTATTCATTTTTGTGATGTGATTGGGTGTATGTAAGACGGTGAGGGGATTCTAACCAATTTAGTTCTTTTAGTGTAGTACAATGGTGGTTTTGACTGGGGTTGTTTTCAGCAAAGCATGAAATCCTTTTATAACATTGCTCAAATGTAATTATTAGAGATGGGTATTTCATATAGAGGTGATGGTAGGACGTAAATGTTAACTGGGTTACTTTAGCATTAGTTGTAGGGATTTTTTTTGGGTGGTTCTGTAGAGCATTCATAAATGTTTGTGTTTTTTAATTGCATTTAGAATATGTAGGTTGAATTTTAGGCTGTAATCTATGGTTATGCCAAGCAATTTAGTAGGAAATGTTGCCTCAGTGTCAGTGCTGTTTAGGGTGTTGATTTTGAAGTTACTTTTGTTAAGACTATATGAGTTGAGAAAAAACAGGAGTAGTTCAGTTTTTTAGGGCTGATCAGTAATTGAATATGTATGAGACAGCTTTCAATGGAGTTGGCTTCTTGTGTTGTTTGTTGAAGATGAATTGGGCTATCAGGGGAGCAAATGAGAGCAGAGTTATCTGATGGATAGGGCTGTCAGAGGAACAAATGAGAATAGAGTTATCTGCATATTGTATGAGAGAGGCTTGTTGATAAGAAGTATAGAGATTGTTGGCGAACATATTAAACAGTAGGGAACTGAGAATAGAACCTTGGGGTACATCTGTGGTAACTGGTAGGAAAGAAGATAGGATTCAGAGCTATTTAACAAAGTATTGTCTGACAGACAAGTAGCTTGCAGTGTCTGAACGAGGTGACAGTAGAGTGTGAGAGGCCAAGGGAAAATAGTTTGTGTAGGACTTTGTTGTGTGATATAGTGTCAAAGGCCTATATAAGCCTAGGAATAAAAGGTTTACAAATTTACCATTGTCCTTAACTTTGCTGTTGTTGTCTAAGAAGGCTGTGATGATAGTGGTAGTAGTATTTGCTGGGCTGAAGCTATGTTGTTTGGGTGTCGAGAGTTGTTATTGAGTTACTGAAGATGCTCTGCAGATTATTGCAATGTTGTTTTTTGTTACTGTTAACCTGTTTTTTGTAAGATTTTGAAATTATCTAAGCTTCTGTAAAAGTTTTGGTGCTTTGTTCATTCACCTTTTTTTCAGATCTTATCTCTGTTATGTATAAGATTTATAGCATAGTTAGGTAGCCAAGCAGCATGATCGGTTTTAACTCTTTTTCTTTTAAGGGGTGTTGAGTTATTTAGAATATTTAAGAATATTGCATTGAAAGTAAGGACTGCTTCATCTAGGAGATGATTTTTAGATTAGACCAGCTGTTGAATTCTAGTGCTGATTTGAAGGTGTCTGGCTAAAATTTTTGAGATCACAGAGCCATTTGTTGTTGTGTAGTTTAACATGATGGGTGCTTAATCTATGACTGTAGGTATGGAAGATGGTCATTAAGGGAGTCTGCAAGAGTTCCTGAGGTGGTGTGCTTGTGAGAGCCAAGGACCCCTATCCAGTGTAGAGTGGAGCTCTTGTCATAAGTTGTATTGTATCTAGTGGGTGAGGTAATTAGATGTGAAAGGCCATTTAAGTTAATAGTGGAATTGGCAAAGTTGGAGGCAATGTTTTGCCAGTAAATATTTACATCTCCCATTATGTATATATTTTTTTCATTTGAAATAGTGCTGGATATTCAATTTAGGATATTTTCCAAAGTGTTTATATTGTTTCCACGGGGATATATAGAGACCAATGATACAGAGTTGTTTTACTACCCAATTTGAGGTATGAGTATTTTTGGCATTATGGAATTTGGGAAGACTAATGTTGAAAGGATTCAGTTCATGTAAGTTGGAGCATAGGATAACTATACCCTCAGCCTTTTTTTTTCTTTTAAAGGCTCAGTCTATTCATATGTTATACCTGGGGGGAAGTATTTCAGTGTCTTTTATGTTGGACTTTAACCAGGTTCTGGTAATTGCCAGAACATCTGGAGTATATTAAGCTATCCATGCATGAAGCATATACTGCAGATATTTAATAAGACTAGCTTTAGCTTTGTGTTTTGGGCTGAGGAAAGGGGATGTTGTAGTATTGGAGTGGGATGTGATTTGCTAGTTGCGTTATGGTGATTGATGGGACCTGGGTTCAGGTGAATGTTTCCTCAGTGAGATATTTTACTAGAGTACAGAAAAGATAGAGGTGTTCTTTTTAAGGTAATTTTTATTTTTGCTTTTAGATTTGGATGGGTCTAATGTTATTCAATAATTCTGTATTTGTAGCAGGGATTAGCAGAATCTTTAAAAATCTAAATAAAAAATATATAATTGTTTTTAAAATGTATAAATTAATTTTGTAAGACTGTTGCAAAAATGACATTGCTAGCACATGATATTATGTGGATGAATTTCTTGGGGGGGCATTTTGAGTGAATGAACTAATACCTAACACTTTTCATTCTTTTTTGAAATGTCTGTTTGCTATAAGCAAAATTCGAAATAGCTGATTTCTTAAAACAGAGGACCCACTCGCCAGGTGAATTTAATTAAAACGTAAGGCTTTTCTATCGACCACGTTTGCTGAATGTAAAATACAAACACAGCTGTAATGACAAAGGGAGTCATACAAGTTTCTGGGTTTCAGGCCTTGTGGATCTGTCTTGATTATCACCCTTGCAAAAACACTGCCATGCCACCTGATTGGAAACCATTAATAACAGAACTACTTAGGAGTGTAGTAGTAGAATCTAGGAAAAAGCCATTCAGTAGTCAGCTACAGCCTTACATACTAATGTATAAGTAAGGAAGATTAGCCAGACTACAGCAGGAGACAGCGACCATTTAATTGGTCCATTACTGAGGTCACATACGTTTGAACTATCAGTGGCAGATTCTATGAGGGAAGAACTCACACCCATACACCACAAACTCAAACACAAGCCCTTACTGTTAACCCCAAGTGCAACACAGTTTATTACTAAATTGCTGACTGGTAATAAAATCCTACCAGGTCTGTAGCTGCTTTATTGGGAATGGAAACCTTACCGTGTGATATTTGGACATTATTATTAAGTTATTTTTTTACTGCTGTAGCTGAGTAAGCTGATTGGAACAGCATTTGAATGATGAGTAGACAAGTTTTAATAGAGATCAGCAATATTACTGCAGAGATAAGTTTGTGTGTGTGTGCATGTGATTTAGACAGACTTATAAATTATATAAAGTTATATAACTGTATATTTTCAATGCAAAATGCTTCCTCCAATAATGATTATATATGCCACACCACCCTTCAAACATCAGAGAGAGGTAGACAGTGGTCTCACCTTCAATAACCACATCAAAACAACAGTCAGGAAATCCTTCTGTGTGGCACACCTCATCATTAAGGGCTTTTCATCCAGAAAAAAGGAGGTCATTGTCCCACTGTACTCATCCCTCATTAGACCCATTATAGAGTACAACGCCCCGTTGGGTATGTACCTCACAAGACATCTGCAACAGCTGGAAAGGCTGCAGAAATACCTCACTAAAAGAATCACAGGCCTAAAGCAGATGCCCTATACTGACCGTCTAAAAAAACTCCAGCTATACTCTGTGGCATATCGTCTACTCAGAGGCAATCACTGCTTAACATACAAGGCCATGTCAAACCCTGAGCTGTTGGACATGCTACACTTAAAGAAATCCCAATCCCTCAGAGCCACATGCTCCAGAGATCTAAACCTTGTCATCACAATGAACAAAACATGCTGGAGGGATAGGTTCCTGACCCAGAGACTCCCCATACTCTGGAATAGACTACCCATACATGTGAAGCAGAGCACCTCCTTGGCCCTCTTCAAAAGGAACCTTGACAATTGGATGGGAGATAGGAAATTCACCCTGGGGATTATGTCAGTCACCCTACTAGACAGGGGTCCAGGGAAGTAAATTTTATGGGAAGAAATATCCAGGGAATTGTTATGTTAGGCTTCTATAGGCCAGTCCAAATGGGTTCCTTGCAAGTACGGCATCTGCAAGGTCTCAAAATATCTAAGCACATCAAAAAAGGACCAGCAGACTGTGACAGCAATAAACTTATATATTTTAAACAATCATAATATCAGTATATAATATACAGACAGACCAGTTTCGGCTTTTACCTTACTAAGCCTTCATCAGTGTAAAGATACAAAAAAATACCAAACATTTATATACTGTATCTAAAACATGGTGACCAGTTAGAGGTGTTCATTTATCCCAGGGGCAAACAGCCCTCCCAATTTAATGATCCATTTTTATCTCTTTTGTATTAAGTAGTTCATGCCAACTTGATTTATTATATTTAATTCCGAGGATTGTATCAGTAATAATAAAGTTAAATTATTCTGTTTTGTGGGATTCAGTGTGTTTGAATAATGCATTTGTGTTTCTTTTATTTTTGATTTCACTAAAATGTTCGGATATTCTGTATTTCACTGCTCTTGACGTTTGTCCTACATTGAAGGCAAAACATTTACAGTTGGCAAGGTAAATAACCCAGTCTGAATTACAGCTGGCAAAGAAAGGAATATCAAATACTCGACTAGTATTTTTACTACTAAAACTTTTAGTGTGTAGTATTCTGTGACATTGTGTGCAGTGACCACATAGAAAACATCCTATAGCAACCTGTCCCTCTAGGGTACTTTGTAGCCTATCCTTTTGCTTATGAGGTCCTTGCTTATAGTGATTAAAGAAGGATGCTAAGTTTTTCCCATTTCTAAAGGAAAGCTGACATCTGTCCCCTAGTATAACAGAGAACTTGTTATCAGCCATAAGAATGTTCCAGTTACATTTCACACTGTCCATTAATGTCCCAGTATTTCTACCATAAGTTGTCACAAACCTAAGTTTATCTTTTGACTTATCAGTCTTTGTCTGATATTGTAAGAGTTTTTCTCTCTCCATTTTATCAGCCATATTTTTGGCTTGTATAATATGACCTACTTTATACCCCCTTTTCCTAAATCTATTAGACAGGTCTTCTCTGAAATGCAAATGTGAATCATTCTCCTAGCATATACGTTTCACCCTCATATATTGAGATTTGGGAATATTTTTACATATATGTTGGGGGGGATGATAGCTGGAGGCATGGAGAAGGGAATTGTATTCAAGGAACTTACAGTATTTTCTGTTGTCAAGTTGTTATCTGAAGCTTTAATCACCATAACATCCAAGAAACTAATCCTTTCTTTGTCATGGTTCACCGTAAATTCAGTCCCCCATTTATTTTCGTTCAGATATTCAACGAATTCTTCCAGATGTTCCTCATCCGATCTCCATACCATCCAGCAATCATCTAAATATCTTTTCCAAATGTTTATCTCTTCTATATACAGATTTTGGGAGCTATCATATATAATTTGTTCCTCTATATATATGCCATGAATATATCAGCATATATAAGGGCAAAGGAAGCCCCCATAGCTGTGCCTTTAATTTGTAAATAGCATTTATCTTGATAGAAAAAGACATTTTTAGTAAGTACATGCTCAGCAACTCAGCAAGTAAAAATCAACTGCCAATCATTAGCGGACCGGAGTTCTGCTGTGGCGGCCCCTAACCAGGAAAAGCCGAAAGACACAACAACAACAACAACATGCTCAGTGAGACCAAGAAGAGTGTTAAAGCCTGGTGGGTATAACTCTGACTATATAACCAGTATTCTAATGCTTCGATGCCAGCCCAATGTGGAATATTAGTATATACGGCTTTTACATCTAAGGTACAGAGTAACCAGTCAGCTTCTAATTGCATTTCAGAGATGATCTGTAGGAATTCTGTGGTATCTTTCAACCGAGCCCTCACACATTTAAGTAAAGATTTCAAATATCTAGTTAGATCACAATCAACTACTATGTCAAAATTCTATCCTTAGAGATCTTCATTTTAGTTCCAAAGATAGTCAAGTCAGGGCCAGTATTGTAACCAAGCAGGAAATGACTACTATTTCCAATCTAGCCAATAACCACGATATAGTCATTTTGAGGGCCGATAAAGGAGGGGCTGTGGTGGTGCAAGATTGGAAGCAATATGATATGGAAGCCAATAAACAATTTGCAGATAGGTATTATGTGCATCTCACATATAACCCCACCAAACATTTTCAGAAGCAGATAGGAGAGTTTCTATCTTTAGCTGTTGAAAAGGGAATCATTACTGATAATATTAAGAATCAACTCACGATTTTGGACCCCAGTAATCAATATATATATTTTCTACTGAAAATACATAAAGTCCTGAACAATCTCCCTGGAAGACCGATAGTATCTGGAAGAGGATCTATGACTGAGCCATTGTCCCAATATCTAACTAGATATTTGAAATCTTTACTTAAATGGGTGAGGGCTCGGTTGAAAGATACCACGGAATTCCTACAGATCATCTCTGAAATGCAATTAGAAGCTGATTGATTACTCTGTACCTTAGATGTTAAAGCCCTATATACTAATATTCTACATTGGGCTGGCATTGAAGCATTAAAATACTGGTTATATAGTCAGAGTTATACCCACCAGGCTTTAACATTCTTCTTGGTCTCACTGAGCATGTACTTACTAAAAATGTCTTTTTCTATCAAGATAAATGCTATTTACAGATTAAAGGCACAGCTATGGGGGGCTTTCTTTGCCCCTATATATGCTGATATATTCATGGCATATATAGAGCAACAAATTATATATGATAGCTCCCATAATCTGTGCATAGAAGAGATAGACATTTGGCAAAGATATTTAGATGATTGCTGGATGGTATGGAGATCGGATGATGAACATCTAGAAGAATTAGTTGAATATCTGAACGAAAATAAATGGTGGATTGAATTTATGGTGAACCATGAACAAAGAAAGGATTACTTTCTTGGATGTTATGGTGATTAAAGCTTCAGATGACACCTTGACAACAGAAGTATACCTAAGTTCCCTGAATACAATTTCCTTCTCCATGCCTCCAGCTATCACTCCCCACATATATGTAAAAATATTCCTAAATCTCAATATATGAGGGTGAAACATATATGCTTGGAGAATGACTCATATTTGCATTTCAGAGATGACCTGTCTAATAGATTTAGAGAAAGGGGCTATAAAGTAGGTCATATTATACAAGCCAAAAATATGGTTGATAAAATGTTGAGAGAAAAACTCTTACAATATCAGACAAAGACTTATACATCAAAAGATAAACTTAGGTTTGTGACAACATATGGTAGGAATACTGGGACATTAATGGACAGTGTGCAACGTAACTGTAACATTCTTATGGCCGATAACAAGCTCTCTGTTATACTAGGGGACAGATGTCAGTTTTCCTTTAGAAATGGGAAAAACTTAGCGTCCTTGTTTAATCACTATAAGCAAGGACCTCATAAGCAAAAGGATAGGCTACAAAGTACCCTAAATGGACAGATTGCTATAGGATGTTTTCCATGTGGTCACTGCACACAATGTCGCAGAATACTACAAACTAAAAGTTTTAGTAGTAAAAACACTAGCCGAGTATTTGATATCCCTTTCTTTGCCAACTGTAATTCAGACTGGGTTATTTACCTTGCCATCTGTAAATGTTCTGCCTTCTATGTAGGACAAACATCAAGAGCAGTGAAATACAGAATATCCGAACTTTTTAGTGAAATCAAAAATAAAAGAAACACATATGCATTATTCAAACACACTGAATCCCACAAAACAGAATAATTTCACTTTATTATTATTGATAGAATCCTTGGAATTAAATATAATAAATCAGGTTGGCATGAACTACTTAATACAAAAGAGAAAAAAATGGATCATTAAACTGGGAGGGCTGTTTGCCCCTCTGCTAAATGAACACCTCTAATTGGTCACCAGGTTTTAGATGCATTATATAAATGGTTGGTATTTTTTGTATCTTTACACTGATGAAGGCTTAGTAAGGTATAAGCCGAAACCGGTCTGTCTGTATATTATATACTGATATTATGATTGTTTAAATATATAAGTTTATTGCTGCCACAGTCTGCTGGTCATTTTTTTGATAGGCTTCTATAGCCCCTAGGGCCGATAGCCTCGTACCAACCTATGAACCTATGAGAGAGGAACCTCTTGGCATCAAAACATATAAAAAAATGATGTAAAAATAATAAGAAAAAAAAAAAAAACAGCTTTACTGATAGTCCATCTTCTTGAAGTACAATAATGCCATTCTGGGTGAGTATTACAGGAAAATAATAGGCCTTCAAGGGATGGGGGTAGCCATCCTCTGAGAAACTATTTTACATCAAAGCATAAAAAATAATAAATACTAATGTTAGGACAAACTCAAAAAAAGTCTGTTTTCTAAGTGGAGTAATGTCTTCATTGGTGGGTGGTCCAGGGGAAACAATACATCTTTTCGTAGTGGAGATGCAACACTCCTGGGAGGTGTTATTTATATCTCTGTAGCACCCACTTGTTCAGCATTATTGCTATCATAAAGCTAAAACGGTATGCAATTACACCTAAATGCAGAATGTATAACACACTGACCATACAAAAATTGAAAAACCCTAGAAAAATGAGTTATTTCTAATTAATTGTATAAACGATTATTGACAAGTGAAGTGGAATTCATTCATTATCAGTCTCAGGTAAGGAGGCTTACTAGTAGGATAATGTGATGTTCTTTGTGTTTCGCTGTTGCAGTCATCACATTTGGGTTATCCCTGCCAGGGTAGCCCTTGGCCAGCCTGAATAGCAGAGACTTAATATTTCTGCGTCGGTTGCTGTCGCTTGAAGACTGATGTCAGGTTGTCAGTGGTATAAAGGAAGGCAGCCAACACCATTACATCAGTCTTTCTTGCCCTGGAGACTGAAGCAGAAGCAGTTTGCATGAGTGCCAGTTGGCCACTACCTGAGTTTTGTTTCCGAATTGAAGTTGAAGTCTTCGAAAGCTAAGTACCTCGTTAGGGATCCTTTTTTCTTGCACTAACCAATGTCAGAAAAAGTTAATAATTGTCTCACCTGTGGAAAGCAAATACCACACTGGGACTTCCATTCCTACTGCATCACTTGTCTAGGCCCAGACCACGATATCCCTCATTGTTGGTTCTGTGCTTTGTTTAACACCAGAACTATTTGTCGTCGGGCCCTTATCGTAGCCAGATATTTCCGATTACAGTCCTTGACTTCCGTAAGCCATCCAACAGCAGATCTTCCACAACAAGTAAAGATAAAGACAGAGACAGACTGCACAGGACCAAACCTTCTGATGATGCTACCGCTAAGCTGATAATCAGTCCTCTGGAACTCAGTGAGGTGCTTTCACAGCCCTTGCTTCAGTTAATTCACAGGCCACTACCAAGACCTTTTCGGAGTCCGCTATGCCACAGAACTCTTCTTCATCTAAGGATCCTGCAGTTGTCTCTACCTTGGATGGGTCTGGAGCCACTGTGCAGGCAATGGCTTCCAAAGAAGTCCTTCACAATACCAAATCCAGACATAAACTGATGCTTTCTTTCACGGCTACCGTTCTTTTGAAAATAACTGAGTTCCTTAGGCCCAGGGGTCGAACCACCTCCAAGAAACCGACTACCCATTCTCAGGCACCTGCTCCCTTGCCTCAGTCTCAAATGCTTAAAATGGCAGAAGACCTTATCATGCTGGTTAGGGGAAGCCAAGCCACTCCCTCAAAAAGGAAAAGAGATCTGTCTCCAGTAGTTTTGTCTGAACAAGAGTCAGATGAATCTGATGCATCTGACTATGAAAACATGCAGCCCCTCACTACATATGAGGATTCTGATGCAGAGGAATCTATTCCTTCAGCCTCTCCCCCAGAGTATTTTTCCTTTGGGGAAACCCTACATACTTTAAGGGAGCATTTCAAATGGGAGTTTCAAGACTACCCACAGTCTAAAAAGACACTCAGAGAGTTCTTGGACCTTCCACAGCACAGGCCTTTAGCCATCCCCCCAGTCCTAGATGTGGTGGATGATGTCTTCCTTGAATCCAGCTTGACTCCAGATGCCCTCTCTCCTGCTCCCATAAAACCAGACAGGTACTACAGAGTCCTTGACTCTCACAAATATCTTTTTAAAAACCCAACAGCGGACCCTGAGGTCATTACTCATGGCCCAAAAGGGGTTAAAGCTACTTCAGCTAAGAATCCCACCCCCTCAGACAGGGATTCCAGAGCACTGGACAGATGGGGTAAAAAAGTATACACCTCAGCTACTCTTGCTATCAGGGCACTAAATTGTCAGTTCCATATGCTTAACTATCAGCAACATACCTTGGAACTCCTTAAACAAAAAAATTCCCTCCTTTCCTGCATGGGCAGAATCTAAAGATTTACAGGAGTTAATGCATTTTGCTGGTGAAGTAACTAAACACACTTTGCACTGTGGTTTTGACAACATAGAAGCTTCCTGCAGGGCAGCAGTCACTGGATCTGTCATTAGAAGACATGCATGGTTTAATGAACAACCCCTGCCAGACCATGTCAAATGAAAATTGTTGGATGCACCCTTGGACAAAGATAACTTATTTGGTAATAAAGCAGAAGAGGTGTTAAAAAAGATGGAAGAAAAAGCAAAAATCTATGCAGACTGTTAAAAGATTTCTTATAGGTACAGCTCCCTAGATTCAGCAGGCATTTTCCTTCCAAGCACTGGTCCTTTCCTGCATCTAGTAAACAGGGCCAGCCTAGGCCCTGTGGAAACAGAACTCTAAGACAGCAGTCCCAGGGGTTGCAGAGATCTAAGCAGTGGACTACCTCCACTTCAAAACCAGGGAGTTCTAAGCCACCCCATTATGGTAAGAACCTACAATGACTTCCCCTCCTGACCTTGCCTCTGCCCACTATTACATACCCCTAGGAGGAAAACTCTCCTTTCACTCAAGCACCTGGGCCACCATTACCAAGGACCAATGGGTTCTGAACATTGTCTCTCAGGGGTACAAATTCTCCTTCCACGCCCTTTCAACCCAAAAGGGTTCCCAGATCTACCACCAAATCAGTGGCAGAGGTTCAAAAGCAAATCTATACCCTGCTCTCCTTGGGAGCAGTACAACACATTCCTGCAGAGCACATAGGCCAAGGCTTCTACTCCAGACTTTTCTGGTACCAAGAAAAGAGGGCACCTGGCACCCCATCCTCAATCTATCTATTCTAAACACCTTCCTGGTGATCCCAAAATTCAAAATGCTCACCCTCCAGCAGCTGCTACCCATATTATCCAAGGACGCTTGGCTAGCCACCCTGGACCTAAAAGAGGCCTACTTCCACATCCCCATCAGGGAGTTCTGCAGAAAATATCTTCACTTCAGGACAAGATCTCAACACTTTCAGTTCTCTGCACTGTCCTTTGGCTTATCTACTGCTCCCAGAGTGTTCCCAAAATACCTGGCTTCATCCATTGCTTTTTGCAGACAAAGAAATATTCAAATTTACCCCTACTTAGATGACTGCCTTATTCAGGCAGACAGCCAGGAAAAGCTGCTCAAAGACCTGGCCTTTGTAAAGGGCCTACTAACTTCATTATGGTGCACAAACAGTGAAAAGAAATCCAAACAGGTATACTCCAAAAGGATAATCTTCCTGGGAGCAAGTCTGGACATAGCATCCCAGATGGCATGCCTAACACCAGAGAAACAAAGTTTCCTATCAGCTTACTTCTCTCAACTGGCCACCAGGCCCCAGCTTACTGCAAGGAAATTCCTGCAAGCCCTGGGGTTCATGGCATTTTGCATACTCCTTATTCCATATGCCAGACTGCATATGAGGAAACTTCAATGGTACCTAAAGAGACTTTTGTGTCAATGCTGTCAAGATCTAGAAACTCCTTTACCTATTATTCCTTGCTTGAGGAAGGAATTTCTTTGGTAGGCAACACCCTGCTCCCACAACAAGGGACTGCACTTCTCCCAACACCCTGCTGCCCAGACCCTCACCATAGATGCATCAGGCTACTCTTGGGGTGCACTCCTGGATGGCAGGTGCATACAGAGCCTATGGAACCCCCAGCAACTCCCTCTACACATCAATCAAAAAGAGATGATGGCCGTGCAGCAGGCCTTGATAGCTTTCAAACCCCTTCTCTCTCCAGGGGTTCTCCTGATCAAAACAGACAACACCACAGTGATGTGGTACATCAACAAGCAGGGAGGAACTCACTCCTACCTGCTGTGCAGGCTGGCCATTACTGTTTGGTTTACAGCCTCTTCCATGCAACAACACCCATTAGCACAATACCTGCCAGGCTCTCTCAACTCCCTGGTGGACCAATTAAGCAGAAAACTTTTGGACCCCCATGAGTGGCACCTCAACAGAAACACCTTCTTACTAATAACTCAGAAATGGGGAACCCCAGAGGTCGACCTCTTTGCCTCTCACACCAACCATCAGCTCAGCAAATTCTGCACCAGGGAGCATCATTGCATGGCATGGAAGGTGGATGCCCTATCCTTTCCTTGGGTAAACCTCTCGGTCTATGCCTTTCCTCCCCTACCTCTCATTCCCAAGGTACTGATCAAAATTAGGGAAGAAAAACCAAGGACCATTCTCATAGCTCCAGAATAGCCCAGATAGCACTGGTATCCCTTGCTGCACAGCCTGTTCCCACTGCCCCCATGGAATCTTCCTCAGATTCCCAACCTCCTGACCCAGAGGGAAGGGGAATTCATGCAGCCCCAATTGCAGACACTCATTTTGGTAGCTTGGCACTGACCAATCTGCCATCCTCAGTAAACACGTTCTGGATGTTATCCAAGAGGCCAGATGCTCTAGCACCAGAAAGTCTTATGTAGAAAAATGGAAAAGGTTCTGCACCTGGATCCAGGCTAAGGGGCCAATATGGCACAGCCCTCCATCCCTCTCATCCTTGATTACTTAGCTGACCTACTACACAGTGGTCTCTCTTTCTCCTCTATTAAAATTCATACCTCTGCTATTTCAGCTCATTTTCCCACTGAGCAGCCTCTTTTTACACACCCTGTGATCAAACTGTTCCGCATTGGGGCTAACAACTTGAGGTCTCCCAGAAAGGGCACCAACACCAGCTTGGGACCTTAATTTTGTCTTGGAAAAGCTCACCCTGCCTCTTTTCGAACCAGCTTCTTCTGCAGAACTAAAATTTCTCTCCTGGAAGATAGCTTTCCTCCTGGCCATCACTTCAGCCAGAAGAGTCTTTGAGCTGCAAGCACTCATGGCAGTGGAACCCGTCATCATCTTTCATGCGGATAGGATATCCTTCAGAACTAATCCATCCTTCATGCCCAAGGTGGTGTCCAGTGTGGCCCTCAACCAATACATCCATTTGCCCACCTTCTTTTCTAACCTTCAAAACAAGGGGGAAAGGATTATGTACTCTCTAGATGTGCACAGACAGCTCATATACTATCTGGACAGGACTAAACCCTTCAGAAAATCTGATCAACTGCTGGTTAGCTTTGCTTTAGGGGCAGAGGGCAAACCCATCACCAAGCAAACCATTTCCAAATGGATAGCACACTGCATCCATTTCTGCTACAAACAACATGGCAAGCCTACCCCAAGGGGGTTAGGACACACTCCACTAGAGCAGCCTCCACCTCTGCAGCTTTCCTCAGAGGAGTTCCCACCAGGGACATCCTGGAGGCTGCCACCTGGACATCTGTTCACACCTTTACCAAACATTACCACCTGCCTCTCTTTTCCAAATCCAGGGCAGGTTTTACCTCTGCAGTCTTGCAGGGCATGTTAGTCAGCCCCTAGCTTCCTTGACTGCCTCCACCCATTTCCTCAGCTTTGGGAATCTACCCAAATGTGATGACTGGAACAGTGAAACATGAAGAACATAGTACAGTTGTGTACACTTACCATAAATGTAGATGTTTGAGTGTCTTCACTGTTGCAGTCCTGGTTCCCTTCCCTCCTTCCCCCTTTTTTATTTCTGTTACCTTTCTTCCTTGTTGTTCTCCTATCCTTACAAGGGACATATTGGTATTTATTTTCCACTGGTGGGGTTCTGCCACCAGAGCCTGGCCTCCTATTTTGGGGGATCCTGACTGGTTAGGTCAAGAAAAACTGATGTAATGGCATTGGCTGCCTTCCTTTATACTACTGACGACCTGACATCAGTCTTCAAGCAACAGCAACTGATGCAGAAATACAAAGTCTCTGGTATTTAGGCTGGCCAAGGGCTACCCTGGCAGGGATAACCCAAATGTGATGACTGCAACAGTGAAGACAATTGAACGTCTACATTTATGGTAGATGTGTACACAACTGTACTTTCTGTATATCCTAGAAAGTTATGCATATCACTAACTAGCTATTAACTTGCAAAATATATTGTTTATTGCAATTGAAAGTAACATCTTGTCACCATGCAGGTTGTAAGCACCTGTGAAGTAACAAGTGGTTTTGGTCTGATTGACATTTCATGAATGATGGTACATTTTTAGATGTATAAAATGTGAAGTCTCCTTGGCCCTTTTGTTGCTGCCTTTATTGCAACAGATGCAGTGTGCCCTATAAAGCATACAAGGGACATGTGGCTGGTGATTCATATGTAGCAGGAGCAGGACCTATGCCCATCGTATGCAAGTCTTCTTTATATCCACAATATTGAAGATAAACAGCTTAAATTAATTTGTTTTTGCTGTAAACTTGGTCAGGTTTAAACATGGAAAGTTAATTTCCTTGATGTTCAACTCCAAGACTGCATTTCCTGTTTGAAATAATTGCCACTGAACTTTCTATCCACATGCCAGCGGTGATTCATTGGGTGTGAGCCTTTAACTTTTCTCTATGGTTGTGCAACTATGGAGTTGGTATATATAAATAAAGGGTGGAACACCCTTTATATGTGTGAACAGGGGGCTTGTTGATTCTAATAAATGCTTTTCTTGGATTTAGTGTCAACATAAAGGTTTGATAAATTTGTTTCATCTCGGTGATACATCAGGGTCTTTGGACTCAAAAAAAAAACATAGATGAACTGGATTTTTCATTCAGCTGTTGTCATAATTCAGTCTTACATTTTCCTCCCCTTGACCCACTGTGCACTTTATAAGTTCTTCTGCATGGTTGTGCATCTATGTGCTACCTTGGTGGAGCCTTTTAATCTTACCTTCCCTGCTCACCTGCTTCCTGAATGCTGGCAATTAGCACACGTTATTAAGGCCATGAACTGTTAATGAGCTGTTTTCTGTAGTCTAGAGTTGATTGCTTCAGCCTCCATTTACCTTATTCATAACTTTGACTAAGTCACTTAATCAGACAGTGCTCCCAGGTAGCCCTTGAAAAGGGGCAGTTGTGTCCAGTGGGCTTACCCAGTTAGCAAACAAATAAAAATAAAAAGGAAAGAATAGCAGCAGCATTGGAAATTAGGGGGGTGACATTAAGGCAGAGGAGGACACAGCAGAATGAATAAAACAGAGAATATATATTTTTAGTTATGCCACACGAAGGAAACAAACAAGAACAGGATAAGGTCAGATTGACTGAGGAACAAATGAATTACAAAGAAAACAAGACTGCAAGCAGATGCTCCTAATGCTTTGTTTACATCTCTCTTCATGTTGGGATGGGAGATGGTATCAGGCTGGAAAGGACCAGATGGCTCACCAAATCTAGGAGAGTGGAATAGGGACCATCTAGACTGAAGAAAGCCAAAGCACAGGGAATAAATGGTGTAACCCAGAATTCCCACAAAATTAGATGTAGTCTTGATGGAATCTCTAATAGAAGTCTTCAGTCCGTGGACCTATAGCCAGCCTTAGGCATAGGCCAACTAGGCGGCCACCTAGGGCGCCGGTCTAGCAGGGGTGCTTTTCCAGTATTGATTTGGTATAGGTAGACCATGATGGGGCACCAGGTAGTGTGGTGGGGGGCGCCATGGAGCCCTTTTGCCTAGGGCACCAGTTGACCTGGGGCTGTTCCTGCGTGGACCACTGTAAGAATGTGTAGTGCCACTGCATGAACAGCTATAGTGAAACAAATCCCAGGAATTACAAGGCAGTAAGCTAGAGAGAGAGGTAATGTTGTCTCTACAATGTAACGCATCTTTAGCCTAGCTTTTGACTCAGGATTACTCAGCAGATTGTCTGGGCTGGGATGGATGGCAAGATGGATAAAACATTAGCTACAGGAAGGGACACAGAGGGTGGTGTAATGGAGGCTGATTATAAAAGTAAGGAGAATAATTAGAAGAGCGACCCAAGGGTCAGTACTGAGGCTACGTTTGTCAGCATATTTATCTCATATATAACAAAGACCATCAAACATAGAGCCATCCTTTTTTTACAGACCATCCTAAGATAGAAACAGTGACAGCAGATGGAGTGAACAGCCTCACAAAGCATTTAAAGAAATTATTGAATTAGGTTGACAGATGGAAGCAAGGTTTAATGCTGACAAATGCAGATTAATGGAAGATAGTGTATATATTCTTGGGGGCATCAGTCAAAGAAATCGACCTGAAAAAGACCAAGTTGTCACCATAATGGTCCCAATAAATCACCAGGCAGAGAGTTAAAGGACAGCTACCAAGTCAAGAAAATATTGGAAAACATCCTTAGAGGAACAAATTCTGGTGACAAGGATATGACTCTCTCATTCTATGGGTCAGGACGCAGCTAAAGTACTGTGTACAGTTCTGAAGGCATGTAGAAATAATGATATTGTAGTACTAGAAATGGTCCAGAGAGATGTAATAAGAGTCATTACAGTGAACTGACATGCAAAATTGCAAAGGAGGTTAGGGACTATAAGCTAAAAGAACTGAAATAACTCCATACATTTGCCTGTATCAGAAACTGATTATTTAGCAGAACACAGAGACTCAGCAGAGGGAACATGCTGCTGGACAGAGCACACACAGCCATTAGAGTACCACAGGGCTCTTGGTTGATCCTTCTGATGTTTCTGTTTTCTTTTCAGGATTAAAAGTATGCAGCCACCTGCAGATGAAAAGCAGCAGCTTAATACAAGATATAATAACTTGTTGGTTCCACCCCATATTC
Organism: Protopterus annectens; assembly: GCF_019279795.1. NCBI lineage: Eukaryota > Metazoa > Chordata > Ceratodontiformes > Protopteridae > Protopterus > Protopterus annectens. The sequence continues at coordinate 192,700,439 of NC_056734.1, forward strand.
TGACATCTGTCTCAGGTTCAATGTAAAGAAGTTACAGCTGTGTGTAAGGTATTTACCACAGCAATATATATTCATAGAGGAACCACTGGCACTGTAACAATACATTATAGCATACAGGCTTACATACCTTATGTGGTCTTCTTTTCTGATGCATGTTTTCAGCCATATGGAGGGCTACACTGGTCAAGTGGCACTGTTTCATGGATCCCTGGTTGCTATTTAAGGCAATTGTATATAGCGAGCATTGCTAAGGGCCTTCTTCTGTTCTCTTTAATGAGCTCCTCCTGGTCCTCATAAAAAAGCATGATTGCAGTAAGCCATTGTCCTTAGTGTAAGAAACGTATTATTTTATAAAACAAAAACATTATTATGTCATAATAATAAACCGTTAACTTAGAACTATGTGAAACTTTATTTAGAGGGCTATAGTGAGGGTAGCTTTATTGTTACAATGACCTGTCTTTGAAGATCTGTTGTAATGTTAAGTACATTATACTTAGCAGTACTATCCTCTGTTGTAAAGGTCGCTGTAAAAGTAAATAACATTTGGGTAGACTACAAAGCAGTCCTTGGAATATCCTGGGACGTGGACAGTTGCAAGATCCCTGAAAGCACTGCCATGCTAAAACTGGTCCTACCAGTGGACTTTCTTTTCAGTTTGTAACAGTGTGAAGATATGTATAGTAGTCTCTAGTGCACCTTTTAAAATATGTAATGCAGAAACATTTCTGAAATATGCTGCTAATATAGCTGTTGCCATGGACTGTGCTGTTACTGTGCCTTGCAGAGGTTTCTTATAGTAAAAGGCAAAACAGTCAATCTGCCATTTATGTGTTGGCTGGTAGGCTTTTTTACTCTTTCTTGAATTAAATAAAAAGCCAGTGATTTTTTCTGATTTCATCAGTACTGCCACTGCAGTATCTGTGTTCTCTGTGCACATCCTGCAAATGCAGATGCCTTCCTTCATTCTGGTAGTTGGAAAGAGATTGGCAGTTGTACAGATTAATTGGGAATCATTGCTGCTTTATTTGATAGGAATGATAGATTTGTCTTCAATGATACCCTTTCACTGTGAAATACCACATAAGGGGATTTACACATGAAAGTTTGTATTTCCAAAATCTACTGACCAGATTAACATCAAGAAAAAGTGTTTTCCATGAAAGGTATTTAATTACACTGTCACTACTCTTTCAAAGAGCAGTAAAGTTAGTGTCTCCAAAATAAAATTAAAATCCTAAGGAGATAAGAGTGTCCCTTTTTTTATCTTAAGTTAAGAACTCCTTTAAGAAAGGCCTTAACTTATGGTTAGTTTACAATCTATTTTTAAGTTTAAACAAATAAAAAAACTATATGCATTGTATTTATGTCTTGAAGTATGATATGTTTGTGTGCACTTATATGATTTGATGATGGTGCAGTGGTGCAGCAGTAGCATTGTCACCTCACAGCAAGAGGTTCTCTGGTTCGATTCTCAGCTGGAGTGCCTTCTGTGTGGAGTCTTTATGTCCTCCCTGCGTTCGTGTGAGTTTTCTCCGGGTACTCCGGTTTCCTCCCACATTACAAAGACATGCATCTGGAGTGCTTCTCCCCAGCCTCCACTGAAAATCGGCTTTGTTCCAAGTTGGACTTTCCCAGTAAACAAATGTTAAATAAATAAATATAAATGATTTACGTAATTGATTGGCCCAGAATCTAATGTAAGATAATGGATTTAGACAAGGAAACAGTGTCTGTGAAAAGGATGAATTTGTAACTTTTGCTCACCACAGTTATTCTTTCTTAATCTTTTGAAGAAAAGGCATCATTTTGTCAAGTGGATATGTGGACTGGTTCCTTAAATTATCGAGGCATCATTGAGTCTTTACTATATGAAGTCTTACATGAAAGAAGAGGCACATATAAGAAGACATTTACTCCAGAGTTCATTGAAAGTGCCTTGTTGTAATAGCTTGTTCATTTAACTGTATAAGTGAACTGGTCTTTCTTTGACCAATCCAAATATAGAGACTTTGTAGATTAAAAAAAATGAGCTTTATTTAAATATGATAATTTCCCCGTTGCTAATTAGAAAATTACGTAAATTACACATTTATTTACACTCCTTCTACCCCGACTAAATTATCATAAATACAGGTTGTAAATAAATATTAAAATCTACCCAAAAAGACAGTTTTATAAATATCTCCCTATTCTTGAAATATTGTAAAATTTCTTAAAACACTTAAAATTGTTCATTTTATTCATATACATTAAAATATATAAATACTTAAATACAATCCTGTAAACAGTATAACTAAAATTTAATCAAATATGCCATCTTGTGGAATAGTATCATCAATGCATCTCAGCAGGGAAATTGTAGAAATAAACTAAAATAAAAATAAGAATAATGCAAAATAAAGTATAAGGTTAACCCTTAAGAAATTATGACAATTAAAATGACTTTGTAAATTTTCAAAATAATGTGTCAATGGGAAATCTTATTAATGAAATATCTTAAAACCGAAACATTTATTTTTTATTCAGAGTCTTGTAGGTCTTAATTTTAAGACAGGGGCCAAGGAAATATTTTCATTTAATCCATGTGGTCTACTGGCTTCTAAAATCAATTGCCAATAGACTTCCCTATATTCTATTTTGATCTCCCATGCCCCCACCCCCAGAGTACTGCACCACTACCTCCAAAACAAAGAAAGTAAAATAGCTTGGGTGCAACTTAAAAGCTTAAAAGCTTGGGTGTTTATAAAGTGTGGTTTTACTTCCTTATTCTAAATCTCATATAATTATTTTTTTTAGTTTGTGTGTCATCTTCCCTATGTAAAACGCATCACATTTTTTGCACTGGGCTAGATACACCACTCCTATACTATTGCAACTTGAGTAAAATACAGCTTCAATGTATTTATCCCTTGCCGCAATAAATACTGACTCACTATTCATTGTAAAGGGGCACTGTGCACAAACCCCACACTTATATGTGCCAACCTTCCTATTCCCCCATTCTGTGGAATTATTGTGTTCATCTTAAGGGCTAACCTTATACTTTGCTTTATTCTTATGTTATTTTAGTTTACTTCTACAATTTTCCTGCTGATATTTGGCTAAAAAAATGCATTCTTGATATTATTCCACAAGATGGCATAGCTGATTAATTTTATGTTAACAGTTTACAGGATTATATTTAAGTATTTATATGTTTTTATGTATATGAATAAAGTAAACAATTTTAATTTTTTTAAGAAATTTTACAACATTTTGAAAATAGGGATATAGTTGTAAAACTGTCTTTTCAGGTAGATTTTAATATTTATTTGCAAACTGTAGTTGTGATAATTTAGTTGGGGTAGAGGGCATGTAAATGAATGTATAATTCAAGTAATTTTCTAATTAGTAACAAGTGGAATTGAGGTATTTAAATAAAGCTCATTTTTTAGAATCTATGAAGTCTCTGTATTTGGATTACAACTCCCTTCGACTCTGGTGCTTCCTAGTGCCCTATTGGCATGGTTATTTGTTGCATTTTGTGTAGGGGGGGGCTATTTTCCTCTTTGATTTATTGATTTATTTATTTATTTTGGCTGTATTCTTTCGATTCTAGGTCTTAAAATGAATTTTATAACTCACAGTAAACACAGTTAATATTAAGTTTGTTATGTTTTGCAAACCACTTATTATATCTCAGCAACTACTAAAGTTACGCATACATTGTCAGCAGCATTTTGTTAGTTAGAATGCAGAGACCTAAATCATATTTAAGTATTGGTTTTACCATAGTGTTATATAAGGGTACCATGACAATTGTGTGTCTTGATATTATTTTCCTGAATATTAATCTCATTGTAAAATAACATTTTCTTACAGAAATATTTATGTATCGGTCAAAATGTAATGCATTTTTCATCACTGTGCCAACGTCTTTTTGTTCTTTCACCATAATTAATATGTTCCCATTTATTTCATATGGATACTGGTTATTATCAGCTCCAAAAAATGTAATGCAGTACATTTATTTGTATTAAAACTGCTACTATTCTACTCTGCCCATCTTTGCAACTCACCCAAGTAGGCCTGCAATGTATTGTATGATGCTCCTTAATTGCTGTAACAACACTTCCTATTTTTGTCATCAGAAAATTTCTGAATTCAACACTTTTCCACAGTTGGCATAGTATTCAAAAAGATGTTAAGCAACACCAGGCCTAGCACAGTACCCTGTGGGATTTTCCTATCTCTCTTACAGTATTTAAACATTCCTTCTCTAATTCTGACACATGACTGTCCAGTACCACAGTCATTACTGTGTAAACCCTTTTTTAGTTACAGAAGTTTATTATTTAGACTTCTTGCATTGGATAATAAAAAAATCAATTTTGTATGCCCCTACCCTTTTTCTTTTTATAATTTGATTAGGGCAGTTTCTAAATAAAAATAATATTTCTTCCAAATAATGAGCCTACAATTTTATTCCCAGCATGGTTCAAGGCTTTCCTATTCCTTGCAATTTAACTTCTGTACTTCATATTTTCTCAAAGAAAAATAGGATTGTGCCCACTTGCCAGTGTCATCCATCTTGTCCTGCTGTTTATAGTACTTGCCTTTTTCATCTCTAAAATTGTATATTTGGATGCTGGAAATATATCTGTGAATGCTATGTTTGAGTTCTTTTCCTTGCAAGACAACAATATTGCTGTTATTTCTTCTTCTATCTTTTCTATAGAGTGATCCTTAACATTATTACCTGCTGCTTTTATTTCTGATTTTGAACTATTTAATAGTTTCTAAATGGTTTTCTTTCTGACATACATGTTGTCTCCCCTTATTCAAGTACTGTAATACAGTCTTTGTTTACTCTCAGTATAATGTTAGTTGCACCTTTCAGCATAGAATCTCCTATAATGAAAAGTTTCCCATCATTTTCTTTCTTTGCTTTATCTATTTATCTTCTCTTTTTGGTGTTGATCACTAATTTATATTAGTATCCATATTAATATCTGGGCATCCTCTGTCAAGGGGTTTGCATTTGCTGACCCATTCAGACTATCCCAGTGAGCAAATGTAAATAATATTCATTGTTTTGATCCACCACTTCATTTACAAGACCATCTTTTGTTTGTTCTATAGTAATAATTTCCTTATAGTTTATCTTTTGATTGCATTGTAATGTACTGGGGTCCTAACCCGTAACGAGTGGTGTCTTTGAAATCTCACTAATTGTGTCCTCATTCCTCAAGTAATCTTACGGTAGTAAATTATGCTCTATACTCGTCTCAAATTTGTTTCAATCATATCTCAGTATCATGTAATCAAAATCAAACTGAAAACGTATTAATCTGTATACTTACTTTTTTACTAGTACTCAGAAGCTTTCACCTCCATTTTCTAATATAACGTTTTACATGTCCTACATTGTTTTAAAAAAATTCACTCAGTTAGACGTTTGAAACAGAATTCATCCATTATTTCCATCCTTTCCTACTTTTCATATGTGCCTTTCAAATTTAGTGTGCAAATGTATTTAAATGATAGTGCCCAGGTTCTATGTTAAGTACTGCTGCTTTAGGTTTAATTTCATTTCAACCTTATTAATTTTTCCAAGGCTATGTTACAGAAATCACCTTAATGTTAATCTGAAAGTGATTTTTCACAGTCTGTTTTTTACTCACTTCCAAGTTCTGGTACTGACTACCTTTCTCCAATTAGGACTGTGTATTACTAATCTTTTCCAGATGAATAATTAAGTATCCTTAACACACCGAACCAGATATAATTCTGTTAAAGTACCAGTATCCCCTTTAGATCACACCTACGGTGTTTTGATATTAGTTTTTTGATGGTTTTATTTAAGGTTACTTTTTGTAATGCAGTTTCAACAAATATTAAACTGTAGATTTATTTATTTGAACTTATTTATCAGGAAACTCCAGCTGGATAAGGAGCCCCTTTTCTATAGATGACTAGAGAAAAAAGCTCCACAAACAGCATACAATACATAAAATATCAGGATGATATAAAGTAGTAAAATTGTTAGAAAATCAATCAAAACATTTCATTTTAAATGCAAGATATGTACATACATTAATGATATTGACACAAGAAAAAGCAAATGTATTTTAAATCCTTGAATTACCACTTAGACGAACGACTATTCATTGAGATGACATTGCCGAATTCTCACTATATCAAGTGATGACCTCAACAAATTACACATTATCAAAAATCATGTTCGGCCAGTAGCACACACAACACCATGACCCGGAAGTCTAAAATGTGTTAGAGAGTAAGTAAAATACTGTGATGTAAAATACAGGATCCCATTTAATGCATCAAACTCCCATACTTGAACAACAGTGCTAAAAATATGACATGGTAATAAACTGAAATATAAAGTGTATGATAAAGGTGATATGCAAACCCATGTCTCAAGAAGAATTGATGCAGTAGGCAATACAGACAGATTGCACTTTATGAAGCATGGTTACTGCTTTTAGAAAATAGGAGTCCTTATTGTCAATAACATCCTTCACTCATTTATGTCTTTCAATTAATCTTTACTTTTTAGGGGAAGATGGACACCCAGTCAACAACTGCAAACAGAGCTTATCAACTATAACAGATGGAATGTTAGCTATTTGTCTTCCCAGCATAAGTGTTATCCATTGATACCAGGTTTCAACAGAATTCTATTTTCATGGAAGAAAAAGATAATTCAAACAGGAAGTATTCCAGAATTTAATTGGAAATGGTGGAGAGAATCTTGCTGTTAATAATAGTATCCTTCAGGAAATCACCCACCCCTGGTAACTATCATATTGACAATACACCTCTTAGAGGTGACCCAGTAGTCAGGATCTTAGGGACACACATAGACAGTAATCTAGCCTTTAACCATCACGTGTTGACAGTACTGAGGAAACCATTCTATCTTGCACAACTTGTAAACAAAGGTATGGCATCTAGGTCCAAGGAAGTTATTGTTCCACAGTATTTGGCATTCATCAAAACTATCATCAAGTACAATGCCCCCTTTAGTATGTACCTAACCAGGCATATCCAGCAACTGGAACGTCCATAGAGGTTTCTCACTCAAAGAATACATAGCGTAGGTAGCATATCCTATGCAGACTGCATCAAGTCCCTATCCCTGTATTCTGTTTCCTTCAGGCTGTTGAAAGTAGATCTATACCTGGCATACAGGGCATTGTCCGACCCCACTTTGATGGACCTCCTGCACATTCACAAAATAAACAGCACCAGAATTACCCATTCTACAGACTTAAATGTTGCCTGTGATATAAATAAGACCTGCTAGAAATATAGGTATGTATCCCAGAGACTACCCTGTCTCTGGAATAGGCTCCCCATCCATGTGAAGCAGATTTCCTCCCTAACCCAATTCAAGTGTAACTTGGACAATTGGATGGGGAATAGGAAATTCATCCCTGGTTTGGCACCTATGCCTCTAATGGACACAGGCAACCCCTATTTATAAATGTTTTCTCCCAAGCCCCTGCTTACACTTATCAAGGGTACCAAAACTTGTCAGAGATTTGAGATACATGGCTAGCCTTAAAAATGCCTTTGTGGTCATTAGACTACAAATCACCTATGAACCTATGTTCCTGCAGTTCTAGTGCTAAGTTTATGAGACTGACCTAACACACACTACTCTTCGTAAAATAAGCAAGTCCCTACCCTCAGATGGAAAACGAATGCTTATATCATTGAATGCTGCTCTAACTTCATCCTCTAAAAAGGATAATGCTACTAATTTTTTAACAGGTAAATGGAAGGTAGAGGATTTGCCGTACAACATAGATATCCTAAAGGATTGCACCTTTGTCCAGATACTCTTCCTGAAGTGAGAAAGACAATATGCACTCTCCTCCATCTATGTTAGTTTGAACATTCTTAATAGCAGCCATTTCAAGGTCAGTTAAAACATACTTGATATTAGATGTCAGATGGCACTTTGCTAATAAATAAAAGATATACTGCCACATATAATTGTATGCTTTCAATGATTTCCTACTCATTAGACAATACACTAATGGCACGGTGTTACTATTTTCACAGTAAGTTATATAACCATATACAGCGTATAACTGCCTGCAGATACTGCGTTTTGTTAAAAAGTGCCATCCATTAACCAAATGTCAGCTTGTGCTTAACTCTTTCAGATTGTCAATAGTGGAAAACACTAATTCTTGTGTCCCTGTCGAAGAATCACACATACACTTTTGTATAAATGCACCCATTTTTAAAGGATACTCCTCAGTAGATATACTTAGGAGTACATCTGAAGAATATTAGTCAATGGACATTTCTTTCTGACCCTGTTCTTCTGTTGTAGCATAGTTTTCATGTAGTCAAAGACACTGTGCTTTCTAGAGATTTACTAGCAACTATGTCATCAACCACTAAACATGGAGTGTCTCGAGACATAGCAGCTCTCTATTTTAGTTCAGCACATACTTTATATCTTTCCACTTTAGTAGAGTCTGGAACCTGCTGATGTTCCACCAGTTTAACTAACTTCACTGTTTATACTAGACACAGTAATTGCCATACCTTTACATCTCTCCCTTGATTTTAGTCTACAGTTCCAGTGATAGATTTTTCCAAGTGATATATGTAGCCATCCATGTTTAAGATTTCTTTACCTCATTGTGATTTTTGTACTTTCATATACCCCCCCAAAGGAGCTGGCTGTGAGCCTTTCTACTTGCCATATTAGCAAAGACCATTTTGCTGAATGCATGCTGTTACTACTGTGTATATCTATGCTTATTCTTGTAAAGCATGTGTGATTCATAATACTAGTTCCTGGCTGACTGTGATTTTCAATGTCTAATTCAATGAGGTTATCACTGGATGTAGTGAGAATTTGACAATGTCATCCCAATGAATAGTGTTTCTGCAAAATGGTAATTCAGTGTTTTAAAATAGATCAAAAAAAGCTTGCATGTACAAATGCCTGGTTTGCACTTATTTACTGTCGATGAGTAATCATGTAATAGTGAACAGTTTCCTTTCTGGCCTTCTCTGCCAGTTACACTTCTTATTCAACAATGCTTTCATATCATTGTAAGGTCATGCCCACTCTACATTAATGGCAGCTCACTAAGGGCAATATATTTAACTCCCCTAGGGAGTTTGCAATAATTCCTCACTTTCTGGGACCAAGGATGTTCAAATAAAGTATCATGTCCCCTTCCTGTGTGGTCAACTAGACTAGTACTAAGCAAAATACAAGACAAATTAAAATAACATATGGCAGCTTTCAGCCCTTAACTTAGAATCAGCTCCGTGCAACACTGTGATTTTCTCTGCCTCTGTCTTTCTGTCTCTCTCTCTCTCTCTCTCTCTCTCTCTCAGAATGTCTGTTTCAAAGTGAAGGAAAGCTGTCAATCAGTAAAGGCAGTGTATTTAACTCCTTTTTAGAGGGGGTATAGTAATTCCTACCTGTCAGGGACATAGATGCTCAAAATTAAGATATAATTTCCACCCCCACAAGTGCATGACTACACTGTGTTTATGATTTCATGCAAATCAAAGAAGAAAGTATTTCAAAAACCACGACAATAGATCCAGTATCAGTAATTTATTGCACACAAGTTGCAATCCCTAGCGCCTCGGCCTTCGCCTTCCAGGGGAATACAATCAACTAACATTCAGACATCTTTTATATATCCACCAATAAAATAATTCAATTATACAATTATCAATAATATAATTATACAATTCATTATAAAAAAACTTTCCAGTTGCATTCTAAATTCATACCTCTAGGTGTCATAGTATCATACTTTAGTATAAAAACTGTTTCTTTATACAATAGTGTAGATTTTACTTTTTCTAAACATGTATTCATACTTAAACTTTCTAAAACTGTAGCTAACAGATCTTTAGAATCACTATTATGAAACTCTTTAAAATGTACAGCAACAGGACTATCCATTTTTTTATGTTTTATGTCTCTCAAGTGTTCCTGAAGCCGAGTTTTAAAAGCCCTTTTACTCTCACCCACATAAAACATATCACAAGGGAATTTTAATGCATATATAATTTTTTCAGTATTACATGAAAACTGCCCCTTAGGATAAAATCTCTTATTGTTAATACAATCAAATGTTCTATTAACATATTTACAAGAAATACATCTGTTACATGGATATGTACCACATAACTTAACATCTATATGTGCATTTAAATACATCTGTGGAGTAGAGAAGGCTGCATGAACCAGCATATCCTTTAGATTTCTCCCCCTCTTAAAGGAAAAAGTTACTTTTTTTGGAAAGATTGATGCTAAATTCTTATATTTAAACAGTGAAGTCCAGTAATATTTTATCATATCAATAATTTGTGAAGATAACAAATCATAGGTTATCACCATATATATATTTTTTAATTCATCTTTACATGTATCTACAAATATTTTATTATTATACCTTTTTTGTATTCTATTTCTTACTTCATTGGTTTCCTTCATTTTATTTAATAATAACTCTATTTCTTGAGCATCATACCCTCTTTTAATATACAAGCATGCCATTTTTTCTAATTCCTTATTAATTTCATCATTACCATTATTTAGCCTCTTAATTCTCATAAATTCACCATATGGCAATGCACTTATTAAATGAGGTGGATGACAACTACTTCCGTCCAACAAATGTAATTCGTTTTCAAATTTCCGAAAAATTTTAGTTACAATATTTCCATTTGGTCCACCTTCTAAAGTTATATCCAAGAAATTCACTTTGTTACCAACTTGGAAGCCATCAAATTTCAAACCAAATTCATTTTTTTGTATATCATTCATAAATTCATGGGCCTCTTGTTCTCCGCCCTTACAAATGAAAATTAAATCATCTATATAACGAAAATAACTAATAACATTCTTTATATAAAATTCTGTCCTATATAGAAATTCTGTTTCGAAAAGATTCATCATAATATTAGCATACATGGGCGCAAACCCCGCCCCCATAGCAGTACCCTTTATTTGGTGGAATAATTGACCATCAAAACTAAAAAAATTGTTCTTTAAACAAAATTCTATAAGTTCTACAATATATGCTGTCAAAGGACTATCTCCTAAGAGTTTACCTACAGCTCTCAAACCATATCTGTGTTCTATACTCGTGTAAAGACTTTTAACGTCTGCTGTAAGCCAATACATATCCTTTGTCCATCTCAAGGGTAATATTTTTGCTAGTAAATCGAAACTATCTTTTATATATGAAGGCTGTTTAACCACAAAAGGATATAAAAAACTGTGAAGAAACAAACCCATGTTTCGTGTGAAATAATTACATGCCGAAACTATAGGGCGACCTGGAGGTTCATATAAATCTTTATGTATTTTAGGAAGGCAGTAAAATTTTGCTACCTCACATCCTTTTGATGAAAATTTCCTAGTTATGTCATCTTTAACAAAATACCCTAACCTATATCCTTTATTACATAAGTCTTCGAATTTTTTTATAGCTACCTCATAGTGTATCATATCACATTTCTCATATGTCGTTATATCATTCAGGTGTTCCCAACACATCTTAGCATATTGTGTGTGATGCATCAACACAATTTTATTTCCTTTGTCAGCAGGTTTCACTATTATTTGTTTGTTGGCTGCTAGTTCTTTAATTGCTTGCCATTGTTTTTTAGTCATATTGTACTTAATGTTATTCCGTTTCACATCAAACTCATTATAAATAATCTCAGATGCAAAATCAATCATAGCTGAGAAATTTTTAATACCTTCATGCTGAAAAGAAGGCATAAAAGTACTTTTTACCTTTACCTTACTTGTATCTAATCGACAGTATGCATTATTTTCTATGCTATTCTCATTATCAGACGTACAGGAATAAAAACTGTCATCAGAATCTTCTTCAAAACTTAAATCTTTCTCAATAGGTACATTTAAAGAATTATTCTTGTCATTTCCAAAAAAACACATCAAATTCAATTTGCGTATAAAGCGGAAGATGTCACGCTTTAAAAAATGTAACCTAGGCAAGACCGTAGGTATATATTTTAAGCCATAGTTAAGGGCAGAAATAGTAACTTCATCAATTGAATTGCCACTTAAATTTATAACATAACTATGGACATCATTACCACATTTATTTGAAACATTTTCTAACAAATTAGTTTCTTCTAAAGCGTTTATACCTCTGTGCCGCTCCTGAAGCCTCTGAATATTGTCTCTGTCCATTCTCCACATTAAAGGAGCTTCCTCTAAATTCCTCTCTATTATCATATTCTGGACGTTTGTTTCTCCGAAAGGAGTTTTGAAATTGTTGTGGATTCTGTGCCAGAGGTAACACAGGATAGTCATTGTTACCTTCTCCGGCTTCACTGTCCCAATCTGTAGAGACATCAGAGAAAGTATTACGCCCGCCATCTTCTGTACGCCTTCCCTCGTCTGCAAACCTGACGTTCCGACGTCGCTTCTTGTTGTTAATTGGGCGACAGAAAGCCGAGCCTCCTGCATAATCTTTGATGTCACCCTGCAACACTGAGATTTTCTCTGCCTCTGTCTTTCTCTCTCTCTCTCTCTCTCTCTCTCTCAGAATGTCTGTTTCAAAGTGAAGGAAAGCTGTCAATCAGTAAAGGCAGTGTATTTAACTCCTTTTTAGAGGGGGTATAGTAATTCCTACCTGTCAGGGACATAGATGCTCAAAATTAAGATATAATTTCCACCCCCACAAGTGCATGACTACACTGTGTTTATGATTTCATGCAAATCAAAGAAGAAAGTATTTCATACTGAATAATGAGTGTCAGTTTGTTTGGATTTATGGCACTCTAATGAAGCCACTTTGAAGTAAACTAGAATGATCTGAAAAATTACAATACAACTTCTACGCACTGAAAATCTAGAAAAACAGTGTTTTGCAAGGGATTGCTCTTTACGTGCCTCATGTCGGTCTTCTCCCCCCAACCCTTACTTATGTATGCTCACTTCAATATTCTGTATCCATGGAGAAAAGGCAAATGCCTTACACATAAGAAAAAACAGTTCCCATGCTAGCGTACTAATACCCACTAGTTATTTCTCAAAATGGAGGTCAAACTTCATCTCTCAAGTTTTGCTTCACTCAGCTCTTGAGGTGAATTTTTTGACATCCTTTTCTCAAACATTAAACAACTTGGTTATAATTCAAGACCAAGTTATAATCCTTGTATTTTATACAGGTGTTTAGGAGCAAATTAATTCTTTATGTCATGTAATAACTTGCAATATGTTTGCTTCTTTTAAATAAAATACTTCTTCCAGCTTTTCCCAGTTAGGGGTCACCACAGTGGATCACCTGTCTGCTCAGGATTGGCAGTGGAGTTTTTTACAGTGTCAAGTTGCCAGCCCAGCACCCAACCTTCTCCAGAAGGCACACAGGTGCACGCACTCATGCCTAGGGCCAATTTAGAGTGTCCAATCCACCTACAGCATGTCTTTGGGAGGAAACCGGAGCACCCGGAGGAAACCCACACAACCACAGGGAGGACATGCAGAATCCACACAGAAGGCACCCCAGCCAAGAATCGAACCAGAGAACCTCTTGCTGTGAGGCAGCAACATTAACCGCTGCACCACTGTGGCCACCCCACTTCTTAGTACTTCTCTTGTAATAAATTACGTAATTACAGCTTTGTAATCTGGTTTTCATGATAACTTACGATACTGAGCCCAGCAGTGAACCTATGAACTCTTTCTGTCCAGTCACATCCATTAGTCTTGCTCTAATACGTTGTGTACCTCAGCACAGTGGGAGCGCCGATAACTGGCTACCATCCTACAGGAAATGACTGTGTCTAACATTCAGAGATGAAAATAGTGGTGCTAAAATGAATGGGTGGTGTGAAATAAGTATAACACACCTCAGCACATTACAATTACAGAGCTTTAAACGGCTAAAAAGAAAATGTTAACAGCTTTACTAAAGTTATTTAACAAATTCAGCCCAGTTATAAAACTTTGGAACTAGAAACATGGGATAGCTTTCCACCTCTATGGAGGAAAAATGAGAGCTGTTATGTCATGTTTTTTTTTTTTTTCATTTTTAATTTCTGTCATGCAGATGGGAATTGAAACATCCACAGTAAGGAGGTCTGAAACCAGTCTTCACAAGCTTCAGGAGGTGTTGGTTCTAGTGGGGGGGAAAGCATTGGAAGAAGATGATGAAGATGATGAAGAGGAAGAACAGTCAGTACCAGTGATTTCTAGGAATGCTGCTTTTTACAATCCTAAAACCAGTGAGTAGAAAAAAATCTGACATTTAAGGTTGAATAATTAGTTTCTCTAGACTGACTGTCTGTAATAAGAATGATAAGGGATTGTTTCATCCCAGGAGATTTTTAATATTTATAATCAATGAATACAAGCATTGCTTTATGTGTAAGAAAACAGGTTTATTTTCTGCATTAGAAGAATATAGCAGTTATTTGTGAAATCTGGCTAGTGTTCTGTAGCTGTGATATGATCTGGTAAGTAAGAATATGGTTTATGCCCTCAAATCACATTAAATTAAACCTGGACAATTGAATGTGTTGAGCTGATTGGATGATCTCCAACACATTTTTTCATACATGTGGAGTATCTCCCTTATCCCATGTAGGGGAGGTTCTTGCAGCCTGTGAAACTATTAAACCACAATCTGAAACTGCATCCACACAGGAGATTAAAAATGTGTTGAAGATATCCCATTCAGATGAACAGTTTAAAGTATATGGATTTTGCTTAAAATAGATTAGCAGCCATAAATGAAAACCATTATGGACAAATATGGTTTATATCCTTGAATCAATTTAAAGTGAAGCTCAGGCAAATGAGACATATGTTTTCCATATGGAGACTATCTGTTACAACTCCATACAAGTAACTTTGACCCCTACACTGCATAAACTAAGATAACAACTCCAAGGCTGCTCAGCCTCAAAGAAAGTTAAACGTGGCAGAGATCAGCTGCTTACCTGAATGGGGAGAAATAAGAGATTTATACACATAAAAATAAACCATTACAAATTGTTATGTGACAAGACACTCAAAGAATGTTACTGAGTGAGGCAGCTTTCAAACAAGCACTTGTCAGTGCTGAACAGTGACCTACACTGCTGGCAGATTGCAACAGTACTTGTTTTATCCTGTTTATGGACATGAGGGGGTGGGGCTGTAGACCATTCTGGCTAGCAATGGGCATAATGTAGAGAACCCATCTAGCCTGGGTCACCAGGACATCACACTGCACACACAATACACACCTCACACACATCACACACACACACACACACATACACACACACACACACACACACACACACACACACACACACACACACACACACACACACACACACATGCACCCCACACACACACACACACATATGCACACACAGAAAAATCACTGACCAGGAACACTGGCAATTTAAATGACCACCAGTTCAGCTAATGGTATTCACTTGGGATGTAGAAGAAGGCAGGAATACCAAAAGAAACTTTACACAGGCACAAGAAGAATATGTGATCTCTGAAAGAAAGTCGCTCAGAACAGAGTGAAACTGGAGAACAAAACCTGAGTCAGTAGCAGCAGTAACTGCTGCAGCACTCTGCTATGTCAGTTAACCAAATAAGTGTGAAACAATGTGAAAACAGAGACAAAAAGTTATGTTTCCTTCCAAAACTGATGCAGCCCAAATTATTTCTCTCTCTCTGTGGAGTGGAACGTTTGGATTTAGCTATATTAGCTAGTGGGGTTGTATTTGGTAAAGCTTTGACCTCCCTCTCCAGAGGAAAACAAGTTTGGAGATTTCTTGATAGAAACTAAAGTTTTGTTTTGAAGAATTGTAGTTTTTGACACAACTTTTACAGACTTGGTTTTCACACAAATGCACTTATCATTAAAATATATTTAACTTTTCACTTATTTCTGTTAGTTATAAGTGAAAAGTTAAATATATTTTAATGATAAGTGCATGTGTGTGAAAACCAAGTCTGTGGTGGTGGTGCTGCGGTAGCGTTGTCGCCTCACAGTAAGACATTGACCTGTTCGATTCTCAGCTAAAGCGTCTTCTGTGTGGAGACATGCATGAATGGGCATACCTTTGTTGAAGGTTGTGCATCAGAGCTGGCAACTCGGCACGTAAAAATCTACTGCCAACCATTAGCGGACCGGAGTTCCGCTGTGGCAACCCGTAACCGGAAAAAGCCGAAAGACACAACAACAACTTATTTCTGTTAGTTGACCAGACCAGGTTAGTCCCACTGAGCTGTTGCCTGTTTCTAGTAAGGTCCAAAGAGGAATAACTTCATGAAACATTAGTCTACTCTTTAATATGAGAGAGAGACAGCTATGACTGCTGATCTGAAGAAATGATTTTCATTTCATGCACTTCACACTCAGCAGTTAGTAATCGCAGAGCACTGAGGCTAAGATGAGCACAATCTTCTACAAACAATAGAGATGCACTTTATATATCCTCATTTTGGTGCTGTCAAGATCTTTGCTGTAAATTAATATCCTGCCAGTGGAATTCATAGGTTCATAGGTTAGTACTAAGCTAACTGCCCTTGTGAGCCATTTTAAGCCTAGCCAATTATCCCTTGTGAGACTCAAACCCTGCACCTTGTGTTTGTAAGGAAAACACCTTAACCATTAGGCCACCCTCCCAACCCTTCACAAATGGACAGTGCAGTGGTGCGGCGGTTAGCATTGTAGCCTCACAGCAAGAGGGTCTCCTGGTCAGTTCTTAGCTGGGGTGCCTTCTGTGTGGAGTCTGCAGTCTGCATGTCCTCCCTTGTTTACGTGGGTTTCCTCCCACATTCCAAAGGCATGTGTCTGGAGGGTTTCTCCCCAGGCCTGTGCTGAAAATGGACACTGTCCCAGTCAGATTTTTCCAGTAAACAAATCCTCAATAAATAAAGTGCTGAGATTAGCTACGCCCTTAGCAGAGTCGTATACCCACCTTTTGTGTTTATCCTTTAATGTATTTGATTTATCACCAAGAAGGTTCAAAGAACTCTTACTTCCAAAATACAGAGATGATTTGGCACACAGCAATGGTCCTAATGCTGTCACAGAAACTCACAAGACATTTGGGGTACATTACAATATGCCATCTCTCTCTCTTTCTCTCCCTCTCTGTCCACAGAACATATGTAAACAACATTAGTAAATTCCTATTACCTCCTGCAATATCTGTTCAAGGACAAGGAGATAATTGTCTTCTTCTGTGGCAGAACAAACTCTGTTTCGATCCTCCTGAATCATAGGTTCAGCTATTGAACAAAGTCTCCTCTCCAGTACCCCAACATGCACTTTCCCAGGGAGGCTAAAAAGTGTGAAGCCTCTGTTACTGTAACACAACCTTCTGGTTGCATTTTGAAAATATGGAGCCCTACTCTGGGTTATCAGTCCAAAAGTGTAGTCTCATCATTGTATGTATCACTACAATGTCCTGACAATACCCAGCACAATCACCACTTTGAGTTAAATCTCATCTGTTCCCTCAGACTTAACACAGTGGGACTGTTTAATTGTTGCACTGATCTCATCTATTGACACGACTTCAGTTCCATTAACTGCTTCTGGCATTGCCTCCTAAGAGGAAGGTATGTGTCCGGACTCAGGGGTTCCTCAGAACATTCCTGCTGCCTCTAAACAATGTCTTTAGTTAAGGCATTGCTTCTCCAGTGTTGCTGAGCCTGGGCAATATTCCACCTCTCCATCCTCAGCCCTCAGTTGTGCTGGATAGTTATGTCAAACAGCCAGGGTCCTTAATTTCCTTTAAACCTAGTGTAGACATGCATATGGGGGCATTGTTTATCAGCAATGGTGAGGTAAGATAAGATGTAATGAGATGGAGGTAATTTTGTGCTATGTTTTGTGATACTTCTTAACAAAAATGCACAAAAAATGGTGATGAGACAGGATCATGTGTGCAAGCGCTACTACCATTTTACTGTTTGTAGCAGTAGCACATTTACTCTAAGAACATGGAAAAGAAAAGCCTTGGGCTTACTAAGATGGCAAATTAAATATTTAAGTGAGTAAAATATTAATTAGAGGAGTTAAACTATTATGAAAAAGTAAGACAATTTCAGAACTATTTATTTTGTTTATCAGACAAGGCAGTAAAATTTTGGTCCACGTGGAATTGACTTTAAAAAGGCATACAGCATGGTTCTGGGCAACTGTTTTGCACAAAGTTTCTCAAGACAAAAAAATGTGAAGCATAAGGGTTCAGTTCAGAAAGGTTACTGTGAAGTATGAGTTGTACACCTTAGGAAGTAACAATTTCATATTCAGAGACAACCCTATCATGGTGCTTTAGTATGTAGACAACACTGCACTGAGCTGTCTCTGACCATGCTAAATGCTAATAAGGCATTCCAGGGGAGAGGCATATACTAATTAGCCATGTGCTCTCCCCTGGAAGTGCCTGTGGTAAGGCATTTAAGCAGCTGAGTGATAATATGGCTGCTCATGTTAATGAACATGGTTATAAGCCTATCTTCAGCTATCATGTTATAGGTAAGTGCCAGCCAGTGTAGTGTACAAGTAGTATTTGAGTGTCTGTATGTGCATGTCTGTATGTCTGTGGCTGCATGTGTGAGTGCATTTCTGCCTGGGAGATCACGGTGGGGGGATGGTTAAGGAATAAGTAGGGTAGGTGCATGTGTGTATGTGTGTGTGTGTGTGTGTGTGTGTGTGTGTGTGTGTGTGTGTGTGTGTGTGTGTGTGTGTGTGTGTGTGTGTGTGTGTGTGCGCACGCACACAAATGAATGTTTGTCTGTGGTGGGGGGGTTGTAACACTTCTGCACTCCTCCACACCACTGAGCAAAACCTGGAATATTAGGGAGACCACTAGACACCCGGGGTACTCTTTTTATTGTGCCTTAAAGGTACTTATAAAAACAAATCAAGATGGCATGGGTGGGGGACACTAATCTTTAAGGATGCTCTAAACAGCATGCCATAAAGCCACTGAAAAAGATACAAACTCAGCAACCTCCCACTACATACAGAGGTCATTAATTTTCTGCTCCACTTCTAAACAAATGAGATGCTTCAAAATATTATTTTAAATGTGTATGAAAAATATGCAAAATGAAATTCGGAGGAGTCAAACCCTGCTCCCTTTACACAGAAATCATAAGTATTAATATACTAATCCATTAGTCTATTTTTCACATTATAGGAAGTATGAAGTTCCATTGCTTGACGTGATCCAGTTCTTCCAACAGTGTGTGAGTCAAGAGGGCTTCTGTATAAAGCTGGGAGGAACATTAGATGATACCAGTGCGATTATTTAAGCAGTTACTGGGATTCATTTAAAAAGTTAATAGAGCAAAAGCTGTAGGATCACTATGAGGTCTAGAAACACTAGCAGGAATGAAAATCTAATGAATGCTATCATTGGGTGACTATAAAGATCTACGATTTACAGGGGCAAGGACAATTAATAAGAAGAGACACCTGGAACATTCTAACAATTCAGGGGCAGGTAAGAGGTATGTGGTGTGTGTGTGTGTGTGTGTGTGTGTGTGTGTGTGTGTGTGTGTGTGTGTCTGTGCATGTTTATATTATGCATGTATATGGGAGCGTGAATGAGAGGAATGCCTGTGCGATGCATGGGCCACCAGTGTTAACTACCACAAGAACGTATTGATTAGCACTAGCGGTAGTTAACAGTGATTCAGAGATATCTAAATTATCTGATAATGAGGTCTTTCCTTATTGCAGCTAACATGTTTGCGTATGCAATGTACACTGGAAAATGGATAATACTGAATGATTTTCATACAAAACTACAAGAAGTCAGAGTAATGGTATCATACAGTAACCATAACATTTAAAAATAGACAAGTAAATAGGCTTGATATGATTGATTTGTAGGATGCCACATTAGTGGGAAATTCTCCATGGGCTTGCTTATATGGTTAGCATTGATTAAATTGCTTGAGGGTGAATTGGATGTGTTGTGTGATACAGAAGGCCAAAAGTGTTTTACTGGAAGGTGACTGTATGCCCTTCACTCTGTATTACTACAGAAAGGGGAAATCAAAGTCAGAGTTTTCAGCATGAAGTTGTGTACTGGCAACATGCCAGGCAATGGTTGCCTCTATACTGACTAAGGGTTTCATGAGAGAGGAATAATAACAAGATATCATTATAAGGAGCTTATTTTTAGTAGTTCAAATGCAAATTAGACAATATGGATTTTTGTCACAAGTGCATTCACTCTTTTGTGGGTTAAAATAAAAGAAGCAATAGTTTATAGCTGTGTCTGTTAAGCAGGAAGGTTATCAATTCTATTTTAAGTGGGTAGTGAGTGTACCTAAAGAGGAGTGGTTTGAAATGTGTTTTAAGATAAGTATTACTACTGATATCACTCTGCTGTGGTGACGGTGCTTTATTTTAAATGTACTTTAAAGTAGTATCGTCAAAGTAGAAGACATAGATGTTCTTCGTGTTTCACTGTTGCAGTCATCACATTTGGGTTATCCCTGCCAGGGTAGCCCTTGGCCAGACTGAATACCAGAGGCTTAGTATTTCTGCGTCGGTTGCTGTCACTTCAGGACTGATGTCAGGTCGTCAGTAGTATAATGTAAGGCAGCCGACACCATTACATCAGTCAGTCTTGCCATGGAGCCCAAAGCAGAAGCAGTTCACACGAGTGCTGTTTGGCCACTACCTGACTTTAGTCTACCAAACTGAAGCTGAAATCTTCTAAAGCCAAGTACCCCATTGGGGATCCTTTTTTCTTGCACTAACCAATGTCAGAAAAAAGTTAACAAATGCAAATACCACACCGAGACTTTCATTCTTACTGTGTCACTTGTTTAGGCCAAGACCACGATGTCCCCCGCTGTCACTTCTGTGCTTTGTTCAATGCCAGAGCTATCAGTCGTCAGGCCCTTATTGTAGCTAGATATTTTCGCTTACAGTCCTCGAACTGCGATATGGCTTCGGTAAGCCATCCAACAGTAGATCAAGACCTGGAGACTCTTATACCTGTAATTTCCTTGCCTCAGAAAATACTTTCTTTGGTGGGCAACAGCATGCTCCCACAACAAGGGACTAACTTTTTCACCTCCCTGCCACCCAGACTCTTACCACAGACACATCAGACTATGCCTGGGGTGCATACCTGGATGACAGGTGCATACAGGTCCAATGCAGCCCTCAGCAAATCCCTCTGCACATCAAACAAAAAGAGATGATGGCTGTCCAGCATGCCTTGATAGCTTTCAAGCCCCTTCTCTCCCCAGGGGCTCTCCTGATCAAAACAGACAACACCACTGTGATGTGGTATATCAACAAGCAGGGAGGGACTCACTCCTACCCCCTATGCAGGCTGGCCATGACCCTTTGGCACACAGCCTCTGCCATGCAACTCCATCTGTTAGCACAATTCCTTCCAGGTTCTCTCAACTCTCTGCCGTACCACTTAAGCAGAAATCTTCTGGACCCACACAAGTGGCAGCTCAACAGAAGAGCCCTCACCCTAATAAATCAGAAAAGGGGCACCCCAAAGGTTGACCTCTTTGCCTCCCACACCAACCATCAGTTCAGCAAATTCTGCACCAGGGTCATCACCACATGGCTTGGAAAGTGGATGCCCTGTCCTTCCCCCGAGTCAATCTATTGGTCTATGCCTTTCTTCCTCTACCTCTCACCCCCAGGTTACTACTCAAAATAAAGGAGGAAACACCAAGGACAATTTTTATAGCTCCAGACAGGCCTCGCCAGCACTGGTACCCCTTGCTGTGCAGCCTGTCCCCACTGCCACCATGGCATCTTCCTCAGATTCCAAACCTCCTGACCCAGAGGGAAGGGGAATTCATGCATCCCCAATTGCAGACACTCAGTTTGGCAGCTTGGCTTATTCCCTAACCCCTGATTAATCGGCCAACCTCAGTAAACAGGTTCTAGATGTTATATGTGAGGCCAGATGCCCTAGCACTAGAACGTTTTATGCTGACAAATGGAAAAGGTTCTGCACCTGGATTCAGGCTAAGGGAGCCAGTACAGCACAGCCCTCCCTCCCTCTCATCCTGGATTACTTAGCTGACCTGCTACACAGTGGCCTCTCTTTTTCCTCTATTAAAATTCATGCCTCTGCTATCTCTGCTCATTTTCCAACTGAACAGCTCCTTTTCTCACACCCTTTGATCAAACAGTTCCTAAGAGGGGGTAGCAACTTGAGGCCACCCAGAAGGATATCAACCCCAGCTTGAGACCTTAACTTTCTGTTGGAAAAGCTCACCCTGCCCCGCTTTGAACCAGCTTCTTCTGCAGAGCAAAAATTTCTATCCTGGAAGACAGCTTTCCTTCTGGCCATCATTTCAGCTGAAGAGTCTCCGAGCTGCAAGCACTTATGGCTGTGGAACCCTCCATCATCTTCCATGCTAACAGGGTATCCCTCAGGACTAACCCATCCTTCATGCATAGGTGATGTCCAGTGTGGCTCTCAACCAATCCATTCATTTGCCCACCTTTTTTCCTAATCCCCAGAACAAGGTGAAAAGGATCCTGCACTCTCTAGATGTGCACAGACAGCTCAGATTCTATCTAGACAGAACTAAATCCTTCAGAAAGTCTGATCAATTGCCAGTTAGCTTTGCTACAGGGGCAGAAGGCAAAGCCATCTCCAAACAAACCATTTCCAAATGGATAGCACACTGCCTTAAACCTTACTAGAGGCTTTTGGTTGTAAAAGTTTTTATCGCACATTCTCTCTTTGCTTTCTAACCCATCAGTCTATAAGGCTTATACATATTGTATCCATCTAAAGAGTTCCAAATGGTTAACACTGTAATGCCATGCAATTGTCCACAAGGCTATTGTGTGTATACAACTTTATAATGTATTTCACAGATAAAAAAAAGAATATTTAAGAACATTTGTTTCATGCTTTATAACTTAAACTCTTGTCAGCAAACCAAGATTTCTTCTTTGTGCGTCTTTATGCTATGTTCATTGTTATAGGTCCTTGTGGGGTGCAATGGGGGAGTTCAGCAGCTTGCCATGTTACCATAGAGCTATCTTAATTCCACTCCTCCTCTTGGTCCAGCTATTTTCTTTTCATCATGTATTTTCTTCAAAGTGCATGTGGTATCACTGATCATTTTATACCTTTTCTTGCAAGACCATTTTGTACAGAAACTACCCAAAACTGATGTGATCAAACTAATAAATTTTAATGTTTAAGTTTTGTGTGGTGAATTTCATTTCTAATACAGTGGTAGAAGGTAGAAAGTAGTCTATCTGGCCTACTGGACTGTTGAACAGTATAACACAGAAAATGTAGATGTCTGACAATTTATGATACTATATCTGTCTGCTAATTTAAGTACCTGGTACAGAAGCCTGATAATATATAGTTCTATTATGACATGGAACGAAAATGTTGTGTACATGTAGACAAAGCAGTAAGTAAGCCCTGGGCAACATAAATATTCCATTTAGAGTGAAAGCAGGACAATAGTTTAGAATATCAGCTGGTTTTCTTCACACTCACAGCATTTGGTAAGAAGTTCACAGAGCTAAAATTTCATTTGGAAAATCTTCCATGTACTACACAATGTTGTGTTCAGTACTGGTAGCAAAGCATTTCAGATCTGAGAGCAAAGTACAGATACTCGGTAAAGAAAATTGAATATATCCCCAGTTTACAGCATGGTCATAACTGAAAGGGAAGATGGGAATATTTGACATTCATCTATGCACAGTACCATTATGGATACTAAAGCTATATTGCACTTTATATTATCCACACGTGGAACATGCTGTTTGGTTTATTTAACTCACTGACATTTCTTATTCCTAAAGAGTGTTTTTTGGCTTACATTTTGTGTCATTGTCACCTTTCTGTAGCTAAAATCATTCATATTTTAATTTAGTAATTTTGAATCATCAAATAAAGGGAAACCACCCTCCTTGTATAAACACACAAAGTACATTGTATTATGTGTCGGCACATCACACTTCTATTGAGTAAGTCTTCCTGTGCTGTGAGACCACCAGCAGAACATTTGCACATAAATGTATTTTATGTAAATATTGTTAGATATGGAGTCGGTATGAATATATGTTTGCTGCAGTTATGCTACAACTTAAGCTACCATAATGCTTCAAATTAAAAATCCAGCGCAAAGCAAATAACATAATTTGATAGGCATGAATAAATCTAGCAAATCATAAAGATAACAAGCTGTTACAGTCTCAATATGTCAGGCTCTTCCAAAATCTACCAACGCCGATAATGACAATTAAAAAAAGAAAGAAAATAACTACCTACAAATCAGAAGTAACATCCTCTGTAGTTAAGCAACACTACTAGTTAGTTGCAGGGAGTTGGCATGTTTAGACAGCAGCCCTTAGTTGTCCAGCTTTATTCCAAATGGCTAGTTCAACAATCAGTGTTGCACACTGAATGCTGTATGATATTGGTGGAAACTGTTACACCTAAACAGGGCTCTCCTGTACATAATTGATTTTGTTTTTTCCAGGCATTACACTGTCCGGAAAAG
The DNA here is from genome assembly GCF_019279795.1 of Protopterus annectens. Taxonomy (NCBI): domain Eukaryota; kingdom Metazoa; phylum Chordata; order Ceratodontiformes; family Protopteridae; genus Protopterus; species Protopterus annectens. The sequence goes on from NC_056734.1 coordinate 192,724,986, forward strand.
GTAGTCTCCATTTTCCGGACAGTGCCAATTAATTTTGGACAGTCTGGAAGAATTCTGGATGGCTGGCAACCCTTCCTAGGAAAATGGTATTGGGTTTAATACTGAGTGATTCTAGTTCCTTTAGATAGGCATTGTAGCTTTCTTTTATTGTAGAGGGAGTCCTATAGTTAGCTAATGTATGGTATGGGTCCTTTCTGATGGATATTTGGACTCGAAGAAGCTGTAGTGCATAATGCTACTTTATCAACCATAATATGAATCCCTTCTAAATGTAGACTGATACACCTCCACCCTTTTTCCCCTCCTGAGCAGTAGCTGGTTTAAACTTGTGAAAGGTGTCATAGAATCATAGGATCATAGGAAGTTACTAGGCTATTGGCCCTGAGGCCCTTATAATCCTAGTCAAGAGTTTGGCCCATGCATAGACAAATCAGCACCCAATGCCCCTGTCCAGCAGGGACACTGGTGGAATACCAGGGATGTATTTTCTATTTCCCATCCAGTTATCCAGATTGTGCTTAAAAAGGATTAAAGAGGTACTCTGCTTGACGTGGAGAGGGAATTTACTCCATAGATGTCTCTGGGACACAAATCTGTCCCGCCAGCAAGTCCTATTGATGTCACACACCAGGTTGAGGTCGTGTGTGGGTTACTCGAGTGGAGCTTGACTTGCGGATATGCAGCAGTCCCATCAAGGTAGGGTCCAAGATTGCCTTATATGCCAGACAGAGGTCACCTCTGAGTAGTCTGTATGAAACAAAGTAGAGGCATAGGGCTTTTAGCCTATCTGTTTATGGTAGATTTTTGAGGCCCTGGATTCTCCTGGTGAGGAACCTCTGTGGTCTCTCCAGCTGCTGCATGTGCTTTGCAAGGTACATGCTGAATAAGACATTGTACTCAATAATGGGCCTTATAAGGGAAAAATACAGGGATGTTATGACCTCATTGTCCCTGGATGAGATACCCTTACTTATGAGGTGGGCCGTGTAGAAAGCTTTCCGTACAATGGAAGCAACATGGTGGTCAAAAGTCAGGCTGCTATCAATCTAGGTGCCCAAATCCCTCATGACTGGCTGGGTGCTTAGAACATTGTTATTAATGCGGTAATTTGTTGGGACATCTCTCTCCCCAAAGGGGATGATGATAATGCATTTTTTTGTATTCAGCTTAAGGCCATGTTTCTGGCGCCTGTCATTTGTTTGGGTGAGACCCTCTTGGAGGATGTCCACGTCTCTAGAGGAATTGATGACAGCTCCCAACTTGCTGTCATCTGCAAACTTGGTCAGCCATAGCTCACTGGTTTTGGTCTGTACCTCAGAAAAGTATATCCCAAATAACATAGGCCCCAAGACTGAACCCTGGGGTATGCCACTTGATATCGGTCTACTGCTTGAGGTGGCTTCCAATATTTTAACTAGGTGGGTTCTATCAGTGAGCCAGTTGGCTACCCATCCGGTAACATATGGATTGATGCCTAGTTGAGAGAGTTTATCTATTAAGCCCAAGTGGGGAATATTGTCAAAGGCTTTGGCCAGGTCAAGGTAGGCAGTGTGCACTGTCTTCCCCTCATCCATGGCTTTGGTGACTGTCTCAAAAAAGTCGACCAAATTTAACAGACATGACCTCCCGTTGACGAAGCCAAACTGTATGGGATCGAGTGTTTGTAGGTTGCCAATCACTCGTCTTGTACATATTAAGAAGACAGTCAGGCTTGAGTGTTCATTTAAGTAGTTTATTGCATACAAACACATCAGGATGGATGGCAGGAACATTAAACTTAAATGAACTCTCTACCTAACTGACTACTGCATACATGCATGCTCTCACTCTGGCTGCTCACTTAAAATGGCACTCTTGCTTGCACATGTTCAATACTTATATGTATGTGCCCACTGACTGGAATGCTTCTTAAAGGTGTATCACACACTTTGAACTACATCCTCCCTTGTATAAACAGTGACATTTCAATAGGCATGCAATTATACAGACACTAATAAAGAAAACAACAGTCATGTCCAGGTTACCGTGTATCTGGAAGTAGTTGAGATCTGACCTGATCTTGTAATGTAATAGTTAGGATTGGGTTTAGCAACAGGGACAGGCACTGGGGAATGTTCTGCTTGAGGACTCTCAGGGACTTTCTCTGGAACAGGGATTGCTGACGGAATGTCCTCTGGAACAGGAACATTGGACAAGTTACTCTGAGAATTATAGTTTTTGTCACAGGCTAGATGCTGTAACACTGGTTCGGACACTGGAAATAAATTTTTCTGATTACACCTGAATTCCATTCCTTGTGATTCCACGATGTACGATATCAGTTCTTGACACAAACTCTTCACAAATCAAATGCAATCAAAACCTTTTGACATCTGCATCCTCACTATCTCCCCTTTTTGTAATGAATGGAGCAGTTTGCTGGACTTAGTATAGTAGGACTTCTGGGAGAAATGCTTTTTCAGCAGTTGGCTTTCACAGCTTTGTTGTTTTTAGCACTTGGAACCAATAAATTACTGCTGATTGGTAAGGTGGTTCTGGTTTGTCTCGACATAAGTCTCTGGGCAAGTGAATCAAGGTGATTATCATGCAGAATGTTTCTGAGATTTAGCAGGTTTAGAAGAACCTTGGTATTGTCACATTTGGATTTCTCTAACAGCTGTTTTGCACTTTGACCTGCATATTCAGCCAAGCCGTTTGACTGTGAGTACTTAGGACTATTCATAATATGAACAAAGTCCCATGTTTCAGCATATTTCTTGAGCTGCTGACTTGTAAACTGTGCACCACTGTCAGAAATAACCTTGTGTGGACTACCATGAACAGAAAAATGTTTCTTCAACTTAGTAATGACAGTACTGGATGTTAGGTTATGAAGTAGACCAATCTCAAGCCAATTTGAATAAGAGTCTACTAACACCAAGTAATGTTGTCCATTCCACTCGAAGATGTCTGTGGCTACTGTTGATCAAGGTAGTTCAGGAATCTGGCTTAACTAAAGTGGCTCTTTTTGTTGATGCTGCTTTGTACTATTACATACTGAACAAGATGAAAGTACTTTCTTAATATCTCTTGACATAGAAGGCCAAAATACTAGTACTCTTACCCTTCTTTTGGTAGAACCAGTTCCTGAGTGGCCATGATGCAAGATTTTAATGTACTCTTGTTGTAAAGATTTTGGAACAATCACTTTTGGATCTTTCATGATGATACCATTGTCTGACAAAAATCTCATCTCTGTATGGAAAATACTGGTGCACTTCTATTGGTAAACAAGAATGTTTTGAAGGCCATCCTTGACTGATAAAGTGGTTGAGCTTCTGAAGAACTGGAGCTGATGATGTATGAGTTCTAAGCTCATCAAGACGTGGAAGAAAAATTTCTCACTTCCATGACTTCAAAATCAGTTTGCTCATTGTCATGCTGTTCTTGAGTTTTTTTTTTTTCTGGGCGATCTGGATAAGGTATCAGCAAGATAAAGAAGTTTACCTTTTGTGTAAACAAGACTGAAATTGTACTTTTGCAATTTGAGCACCAGGCATTGCAATCTTGCAGGAGCTGTGTGCATTGGCATTCTCAAAATAGTGATTAGAGGTTAATGGTCAGTTTCTTTCTGGATAGATGGACCATAAATATAATCATGGAACTTCGAACATACAAACACAGTTGCGAAAAGCTCTTTCTCAATCTGGCCATATTATATCTCAGTTTGGTAAGAGTTCTCAATGTATAGGCTACTGATCTAACCTCTTGAAGAAAGACTGCACCTAGACCAAACTTGGAAACATCACAGGAAAGAGGTACTGGTTTGTGAACATCATAATAGTGCAGAGTTGGTGGAGTAACAATTTTCAGTTTCAGGACATCATATACTCTTTGGTGTTGCTCTGACCATGACCAAATTACACCTTTGCATGTCAGTTTTCTAAGTGGTGCTGAAAGTTGGCTTAAATCTGGAATGAACTTGCCCAAATAGTTGACCATCCCAAGAAAACATTGTAAGGGTTGAACATTGTCTGGTGCTGGCATCTCAAAAATTGCTGTTTGCTTGGAAGGATCTGGTCTTAAGGCTGAACTAATAAAGAAATGACGACCATAAGTAACTTCTCATAGCCTGAACTTGCACTTCTGAGGATTCAGCTTCACATGCTCTTTCCAGAACTTTCTTGAGGATTCTGTCATGTTTGACTTCACCATTACCTCCTACAAGAATATCATGTACTATAATAGCACATGGATAGCCAGAAAAAATTGTTCCATCGCACAATGAAAGACTTCTCTGGCAGAATTTATTCCAAATGTCATTCTCAGAAATCTGTACCTCCTGAATGGCTTACCAAATGTGGTTAGCAATGAAGATTTTTGATCAAGTAAAATTTGCCAAAATGAACTTTTTGCATCTAAGACAGAAAAAAAAGTGACATTTGGCATAAGGGCAGCAACCTCTTTGACTGTGTGCATAGGATGATGAGATCTTTTTAATGCTTTGTTCAAGTCCCTTGGATCAATACATATTCTGATATCATCTGAGTTTTTCTTATGAGCTACTACCTTGGAAGATACCCACTCAGTTGGTTCTTTTAGTGGACAAATTAGTCCTTTCTGCACTATTTTGTCCAACTCGACCTTGACTCTGTTCTGCATAGCTATTGGAACTTTCCATGCTGGTCTGATAACTGGGCTGACCTCTGGGTCTAACTTCATGGAGTACACAACTGGTAGTTTGCCTAGTTTTTCTGAGAAATATCAGCATACTCAGAAAAAAGTGGATTGGGCAAAATTAGAGCTGTTGTCATTCAGCTTACATGGTGAACTTCTTTGTTAAATGAAAGCAGTCCTATTTTCAAACTGTCTCTGAGGACTAATAATGACTGCACATGTCTCTTAACTATGTAAAACTGCAAGTCATAGCTGTTCCCAGCAGAATAACACGAAAGCACTACTGAGCCTTTGGTCTGAATCTCTTCACCACCATAAGAAACAAACTTCGCATGGTTTGTCAAATCAGGCTGTTCTGCAGCTTTTTCTCAAATGTTTTTGCTGACATAACATTGCACTTTGAGCCAGTATCTATTTTGAGCTCTATAGGACTCCCATTAATCCAAACAGTACAGAATATTTAATTCTTTGCCCATAAATCTACTGCATTGACTGTTTCATCAAGCAGAGACATATCATCAACATAAAAAGTAGGCTTGCAGCTTTCTAATTAATCAACTTGCCTCTTTGTATGCCGTTTTCTAATAAAAGATTATGCCTTATTTGATTTACAAAACCTTTTGAAATTATTCCACATATTGCAAGAATGGCATTGCTGACCAAACGCTACACACTTTTCTTGTCTGTGTTTGTGATTACCACCACAGTTACAACAGTTGACTATGAACCTAGGTGAAGGCATGTTCTTTGATTTTCCTAAGCCACCCTTGTGCTTTGCTGCATGTACCTTGGGCCTTACTGAAGCTGCTCTGGGTTTTGCTGAAGATGCTACATACTTTGTATCTTTTAGCCTCGTGGTACATACTGTCTACATTAGCTTTGTCACTGTACCTTCCACAGCTGTTCTCATTTGTAAGCATGCATCTGTGCCTTTCTGTAAGCTCATATAGCTGACAAATCTCAATGGCCTTGTTTAATGTTAAATTACTGTCTCGAAACAAAATCTTTCTCACTGTGTCATTAATACTGCACACAAGTTTGCCTTTTATCATCTCATCTCTCAGATCATCAAATATGCATGTTTTAGCATTATTTCTCAAGTCGGTTATATATGCTGCAAATGTTTCACTGGGCTTTTGATCTGTTGTGTAAAATAAGTGCTTTACATTGTAATATTAGTTTAAGGGTTACACATTCCTGTAAATTTAAGTTTTAAGCACTCAGGGTCTTGCAGCATTTCTGCCTGTACCACAGTATGATGGTCCTCCCACTCTCCTGCAAACACAGCAGGTGCATGCACAAATGAATGCTCTTTTTCTATGGCTTCTGAACTAGCTAAATTAAGCAGAATAAATACCTTTGTATGTGTGTCTTTGTCAGAAAAAGCAGCCTGTATGAAAATATTGTATTCCTGCTCAAACACTCTCCAATTTTCTGCAATACTGTTTTCAAACACAAGTGGTGCAAGTCTGCAAAATCCTTCTGCCATGCCCAGAAATTATAGTAAAACACAATGCAATCTTGGCCTTTGTAATTATGTATGAACATGCACACACACACCAGCTACTTTATATTCAAATGAACAATAAACTCATTGAAAGACTGTACTTTGTGAAATATTCTTTGAAATGAGTGTGCTTTGTGAAATAACTGTACTGTAATGCTGCACACACTTGCCAACACTTTGCACACTTCAGATATTTTGAATAGCTTTAGTTAATGTGAAAAAGTAGTATGTTGTGAAAAAATATGGTTGTTTTTCCATTTTTTGTACATTTTATGCAGTTTGGATATTGTTTCAAATGTTTTCATAACTATTTCAAATATTTTTGTCAATGTGTCGCAGTTTTGGACATTTCATTTAATTAGAAATTCATTCTGAGCATTCTGAATGCTTTGTTTTATATTCGTAGCAAAATAAATCATTTAACCAAGTTTTAGTGCCTGGAATTTGTTTCTGACCTATTGTGAGTCATTTGAGCAGTTGGGATGATCCACTTCTGTATATTCCTCCACTTCTAACCAGTTGCCTCATGGCTGTTACTCTGGATCCCAACCTGACACCATGTCGCTCGTCTTGTACATATTAAGAAGACAATAAGGCTTGGGCGTTCATTTAAGTAGCTTATTTCATACAAACACATCAGGATGGATGGCAGGAACATTAAACTTAAATGAACTATCTAACTAACTGACTACTACATGCATGCTCTCACTCTGGCTGCGCACTCAAAATGGCACGCTTGCTTGCATGTGCTGAGTACTTATATGCATGTGCCCACTGATTGGACTGCTTCTTAAAGGTATATCACATGCTCTGATCTACAGAAGGTATTATACCCCGCAGAACAGGGATGCTGTCCACAATTTTAAGCCATGTCTGAGATACTGCACAGAAGTCCGTGTCTTCCAGGGTGAGAAGAGCTTGTAGGGAGCAGAGTTTCATGTTCGAGCTCCTTCATATTTTCCTTTGCTTGTTTCATTATGTTGGCAGATTTATCAGGATGACACTGCCTAATAAAGGCACTATAGGTGTGGGCAATATCTTTTCCAATAACTGAAACACTAGAGGGGACAGATGCAGGCCATCCCTGGTGAAGCAGTGTGGTTTGTTGATCATATATTCTCAGGCTGACAAACATTGCACACTCTTTGAATTACACCAAAAACTAAACCAATTGTTGAGGTCAACTTTTTTTTTTTTTTGCTCATATGATGGATTATCTTTGGAGAAGGTAGAATATGGCTCAATTACATGCTGATACTTGCCTTGCACACATAGTCAAAGAGCCCCATCTTGTTTCTCTTCAGATAATCAAGGGAGGTACATCGCAAGTCATTATCACCAGCACAAACTAAGTCAGAGTCATACTGATACTTGTTGTTCAAGGACTTGAGTGCATGCGTGATCTGACAGAGCCTGGCACCAGACAAACAACTAAACATCAATCTTTCCTTGCTCAGCCTGGTGAGAGACATATCTGTATGTCTTACAATGAAGTCACCTGTAACAAAAATGTATAGTTGGGTTGATGCCAGCCTTATGAGCTCAGGATCTGTGACTTTGGGACTTCTTGTGCTATGTGAGGAAGTAGGCTTAATATACTTAATGTGCTTTGTGCCTGTGACATGTTTTGGAGGTCTTTGAAGTTTACGCAAGTTAATCTTTAGAACTCAGCAAATGATGGATTATATGTATTGTAATGTGTGGTGTGCTGCTGATGATTTTGGCGTCTGAATTTACTGTGTGTGAGATTTTTACCTCCAAGGATATTATATATGTACATCATTCACACAATGAGTTATGCTGTTTGAGTAATAGGTGATCATCAGACAGCATGAGACAACTGATGTCCTTACATTCACTGCTGCAGTATTCTTAACATACAGGATTCCCTGCCGTGGAAGCCCATCATCCGGCCAGCTACCAAAGACTCTTGCTGCTTTAAAGGTACACCGATGTCACCCAAACATTCCTTGCATAGTGTAGGGCATAAAGGTGACATTAAGGCCTATCATAGTCAGAACTGATTGCCCCAGTAGGAACACCAGTCCAAGGAACCCAGGAGGAAAACTGTACATCCAGGAAGGCAAAGGACTAGGGGGTAGGAGGAAGGAAGTGAATACTGCAGCAGTGAAGCCAGGGACATCTACCATTATGGTAAGATTTTTACACAACTGTAATATGTTCTTATATTCAGAAGTGCTGGTCCATGGTATCAACAGGAATGACTCTGGGGGAAGGGTAACTATAACTGTTTGGAATTTGGTTTTAGAATAATTTTTGGGTGGACTGAAACAAAACAACTAGCCTGGTAACCTGCTACCAACAAGAGCCACTAAACTAATTATAGTTAAAAAAAATCTCACTAGTTTGATACTAACATCAGTGCAAGCAATATATATCAGTACACTCAATATTAAGTAATTTTATCAAAGGTTTTGAGGATAGACTGCAAAATGGTACGTATGTGCTTATTGTCAACAGACAATAAACTGCTGTAAATAAAAGAGGGTGGGAATTCCATTGTCAAGTTATCATAAGGGGCAGGCAACAACAGACATACTGGGTTTAAGAACACAACTACAACAGGGTGGGGGGAAGGGAAAATGAAAACACTTCTCTGCCTTTCTCTGAATTGTAGAACTATTACAATGCAACAGTAATATAAACAAAATCACAGCAAAGAGCAGCTTTAGACTTCACAGACCCTTAGCTCTGAGCTGATTGTGGAACTGCTCAATGCAAAGACAAGTCCTGACCTAGCCTGACATACACTCAGTACACAAGAATGAAACCAGGGATTAATAACAATAACAGTTAGACCACTTAAAACAGCAAACATGTAGTGTATCTTTGAACTGGAGTTACTAATGTAGGCCTACAGACCTTGGCTAAATCAGATACAGACTGTTAAAATGAATTTAAAATCAGACCAAAAAATGAAAACTCTTATCTGTCTTTCCCTGACTTGTAGAACTATAGTCACTGGTTTGAATCTCTGCAATTAAATCTGTATGCATTCTGAAAAGAGTGAACAGAGTGATCATTTGGGAGACAGTAGTAAAACAAAGTGAATTTGATGCTGCATGTGACTTGGGCATAAGGATTTTTCAAGTGAATTGAGATTTCTTGAGCAATCATAAAACAGCAGGGTTTCAAATTAAAACATATCTTAGGAGTTGAGCAAAAGAAAAACAAAGCAGTTTTCATAAGTTACTAAATACAAATATATGTTAAATATTTAAAATTAATTACTTGGCTCTTTAAATGAAGAAAGCCACATTTAGCGTTTCTGGCGTTAATATAATCTTTGCAGTTTGTATGATAGTAATTAAAAGAAAGGAATTTACATGTATTACTAAATGGACATTTGCATGAACATATTTCAATTTGTTTATGACTGTGTGAAGATTCAAAAGGGGAATCTGTGATTTAAGTTATGACTAGACCATGTAACATATACATACATATATACAGACCATATAACATACACAGCCATATATATATATATATATATATATATATATATATATATATATATATATATACACACACACACACAGACACACACACACACACACACACACACACACACACACACACACACACACACACACACACACACACACACACATGGCTGTTTTATTTGTAATCAAATAGACACATCATCAATGTCTGTTTGGTCAACATCATATGTTTGACAGAAAAAGCATGTGCACAAAATCAACAGTCTCCAGGTACGTAAAATTACTTTTCCCCAGGGACTGTGCAATCTCAGAGTTAGTATACATAATTAGCAGGGGGTGTACTTGGGGGGTACAAGCACTTACTGATAGCTTGACCTGCTCCAGGGTAATCCTCGGAGCATGTGCAATGGACATGCCAAGTTTTGACATTAGTACTTTGATATTTGCTTATATATGATATTTGCTTATATATATATATATATATATATATATATATATATATATATATATATATATATATATATATATATATATATATATATATATACATATATGAAATTCAAATGATTGAGGAAAACTCCTCGATCTACATGTCATCAAAAAATCTGGAAAAATAACCAAGTCATTGTTTTTTGCAGGAGCAAGTCTTCCGGTACCCCATGTGAGGGTCTGCAGCCCCATATCCCCTGCTAATTATATGTAACAACTCCAAGATCACTTTACAGTGGGGAAAGGATAAATTCCCTGATCCCCACTGTTCATGATCTCAGAGAGAAACAAAGCTGGTAATGTTCAATCAGCTGACTTATGATCATCTATGCCAGCTTTTTTTCCATGTGATGATCACATGATTTGACTCCATGAATGGCACTCATTTATATCTTCAGATATGATGAGCACTGCTTTGCAAGTCATGTAGTGTACAGTTCCTCTGGAGAATTCAGTTGAAATATTGGATTTGTTGTGCTTAGACTAGTACTGAATGTATACATTATTTACAACCCCTCCTGACATGACATGTTGTCAGAATGTTTGGAATATCTGACAGACCTGAAGTAATCCATTTGCTCACTAAATAAATTGCTGGCTTTTAAGAGCTTCTATGTTTTGAATTTCTAAATTATATTTCTTAGTGTGGATATGGCTCAACTGCACCCTATAGCAAGTATTTCAAGTGGATGGAAATTTGAGAGATAACTGAAGTTTTGGGTCCAGACATTCAGGTGACTCCTCACCTGAATAAGTTAGCTGAAAGTCAGAAGTATGCATGCTTCCTTGGAAGAAGCAGTAAAGGTATATGAATCATATAGTTTTGTTTTAGATGAAGAAAAACAAAATACCAGACCTCAGAAATATAGTAATTATTTTCTCCCTTAAAGAATTTGAAATTTATGAAACGTGTCCTTTATAACCACAAGGTCTTAGAAACAACACAGAAACATATACTACTGAGGTGAGCAAATTGTGAATTTGGTGGGCTGCATGGATCTTTAATACTAGATAGGACCATTTGTAGAATAAGAAATTGTGAAACTGGGTCAGAGTTTTGAAAAAAAAAGTCAAAAGGCTGTTTTGTGTGTATAGCAAGGGAAATTACTATTGCACAGTTGAAATAAATGAGATAAATAATATGGTATAAGATACAATCTGAGTCATATAAAGTAAAACTGGAAATAAATTCAAGATGTGTTGCAAAAGCAATGAATATGAAAAATACAGATATGTCAGAATGAGTATTCAAAATGGAGGCTACAGAAGATATCATGCAATTGTAATTGTAGTGGGTTTGGCTATATGAGCATGAAAGTAAGTGGTGTCTAGAATTCAGCCAGTCTTCCAGAATCTGTTAAGAAGCCATTTCTCTGTTATTTTTTACATTGAAAAATAAGTGTGCTGAAAAGAATGTGCTTGTTATTGAACCAGAATATGAACATATACACTTGGCTGGTACTGCAGAAGTGAAAAGACTTGATATGGTAAAGTCTGCCAATGCATCAGAGACAGTGGGACTGGTGCACAAGGCACAATTTAAATTTTAAACCAGTCATAGTTACAGAGTGTCATATCTTGTCAGAATATACTTCTGAACAGCTGAGGCTATAAAATATTCAAGAGAAATGTATATATTATTAACCTATACTGGCCACTGCGCAGCACCATTAGGTCAAACAATTCTGACATGTGAGTACAAAATCAAAAATTCAAACTTATTTTCTACTAAGTGCACTTAAATAAAATCTTCTAGTCTTTTAGGTCACGTTACTTGTAAGAAGCTAGGAATGATATAACAAATTTATGGTGTAAATGCAAACAGTCCCTGTGTCGAAAATCAATGGTAAGTCACAGAAACATGTTAGATAGGTAAAACCCTAGAAATTATATCTTTAATTTCTCCAAATATTTTGGGTTTCTAATATCAGGACAGGAATGGAACCCATACCTAAGTCAAAGTACGATTAAAATTCATGAAATTAGTAGTGTTTCAATCTTTGCAATTTGTATGGAGTTACATGTATTGGCAGCATATCTAAATACAATTGTAGATTCTTTTTTATAAAACCCATTGCTCCTACTACTATTGGGAACTGTCTGGAGTATCTTTCTTTCACATTGCTCTCATTTCTTCCTGCAAATCCTGATATTTTATGACTTTGTGTCTCTCTGTATGCAAGACACTGTAGTTACTTGGTGTGGCAATTTCAATGATCAAATACTACTTTTGTCTTCTTTCCTTGGACCATTATATCCAGTTTTCTAGCATCTATTTTTTTGACCTGTTGTGATGTAGACTTCTTCATTTTATATGATGTGTTGTGGCTCATATTTCCAGTGTTTTTCAGCCACTTCAATATCATAATGTTTGCACAATCCCCAGTACAACTGTCTTGCCACATTATTATGCCTTTCAATATACAGTCCTTCTGCCATTAGTATGTCGCAACCAACAATGAGGTGTGCAACTGTTTCCAATTCAGTTTTATAAAACCTACATTTGGCTGTTTCCCCCACATGTTCAATGGACTTCGTAAATCAACATGTATGCAGCCCACTATCTTAGGTCACCAATATTAAATTTCATATCTTGGTTTGAATTCTCCTCTTCTCAACCATTCCTGTCTTCATTCCTGATCAGCATGAGGTTCTTCCAGAAGTTTCTATACTTGCAACTATATTTATGCATTTTCCACATTTCTTGCCTTCTCATCTGGTCTTTCAATTTATATTCTTTCTTTTGTTTTTTGACACATTTTGTTGCTGCCTGACTTTTATCTACTTCTGGTTTGATTTCCATTCCTCCTTGATGCCAATATGCTTCTGCTTGATTAAGCAGAGAAGTCATCTTAGATTTATTCTCCTCATGTTTCAAAACTTTCACTACATTTGGGTCTTTGTAAGGTCAGCAGATACTTGTGGAGTCCCATGATTGCAGATCTTTACATGTAATCAATTTCAAGGAGGCCCATCCCTCCTTCAGAATGGGGAATATATAATCTTAGTATGCACTGATTTTTATAAATCATTTGGTGAGCATGATGCATCCTTCTTGTTTTCCTATGTAATCTATCCAACATGTTTTGGGGCCAGTCAATCACTCCAAAACTGTAAGTTAAGACAGGAAGAGCAAATTGTTTTATAACTTGGATTTTGTTCCTAAATGTCAGTGCTGATTTCAGGATTAATTAAAGTATTCTGAAGTATTCCTTGCTAAGTTTTATTTGCATTTGTTCATGTTTTATTGTTGATCCTTCATCAATTCCCAAATATTTATACACTCCTCCTTGGAGTTATTTTATATCGCATTCTTGTATCAAACTGATGTTTTCTGGTGTTGCAGTTTTCCTGCTTTAAATGTTGCTTTTGCACATTTATCAAGACCCAATGACATTCTTATATCATCTGAAAAAGTTTTGACAACTTGCAATTGTGCTTTCAGTTCCTCATGAGCTATATAGTTTTAAATCATCGACAAAGAGAAGATGAGAAGTCTTTGCACTTTGTTGTTTTCTAGGAGCCAAATTATAGCTATGGTTTAAACTGTTAAATAGACAACTTAATTGGTTAAGGGAAAGGCAGAATAGCAGTGACAGAGTCACCCTGGAATGTCCCCCTTTGAATTTTTATCCCTGGGGGCTGGGGTAATGATTTGTCCTTTATCATGGCTTAACTGCAACGTGGTCTGCCACTGTTTCATGGTCACTGTAATGTAGTCGATCAGTGTAGGGTATAGCTTATATATTTTTAAGCACTCTTTTATCCATGAATGTGGGATACTATCAAATCCTTTTTTTGTAGTCAATTCATGCCATACTTAGTTTCTTCCCCATTTTACAGTTCTCCACTATGACTTTATTTAACAACAAATGATCCTTTGTTACATATGACTTTCTTTTATTGCCTTTTTGTTCTACTGCCATAATTGAGTTTTCCTCTAAATGACTATAAACTCTGTCAGCATCAATTCCAGTGTATAGTTTATAAGTTGGTGGAAGGCAAGTTATTGGTCTGAGAGTAGCTTGCAGGTTCACTCTTAAGTAGGATTATTGTTTTTCCTGTTGTTAACCAGGTTGGTGTCTGTTTGGGATGTGTATATAAATAGTTCTTACTCATGGCTAAATCTTAGTGCAAAGGTGGTAATACTTTCAGCCAAAATTTAGGTAGTGCATCTGAGCTTGGGGTTTTCCAATTAGAAGCTTTTCTTAACTTTGCTTCAATCTCTCTGGCTGTTACTTCATCCCATTTCATATCCTGTACCTTTAAACCTCTTATTCTTTCTTTAAGTTCTTCTATCAATTTAGCGTCTTTGTTATGTTCCACAGGATCTTCATAGATACTTCTCCAAAATGTATCTATTTCTTCTTTTGTTGGTGGTCTTTCAATTCCTTTTACCTTATTTCCCAATTCTCTATAAAACTTTTTTTGGGTCTTCAATGAATTGCTTATTTTGTACTTTTCCTTTATATTTATCTGTGTAGCTTCTAAGTTTTTCCGCCTGTGCCGAAATTTTTAGTTTATTATTTGCGATAGTGCATGATAGATCCTGGCGTTGCTTTTATCACATCTATCTTTCTTAGCATTTTTGTTGAGCTGTTCCCTCTTCTATAGTCTTCTAACATTGACACGTCTTGTCTTAACTGCTTTATAGTTTTCTCTATTCAATATTTCCATGATGGTATTCGATTTCTCCCCTTCCTTTCCCTCACTAACCTGTGTTCTTTTGATAGACCTTTATCAGTTATTAATTTAGCTGCACAGTGATATATCCTGTTTACTTCTGTTATATCTCATGGATCTCTATGAACAGTTCTAATTACTGTGTTCATTTGTTTTATCAGACTTCTGACTTGTCTATTTCTTTCATTGACCTTGATATATCTGTCTGTGTCTATTAAATCAAGCGACTCTTCTTTTAGCTCATTTTCTTCCAAACTGAGGGCACATCCCTTGTTTTCCAGGTCCTGCGGGCATTCTGTACAAGGTTCTATAGCATATTCCTGTGGCACCTTCTCTTCAATTTCATCCTGTGCCATCTGTTGCTCTGTCATATGGGAACTCATTGGCCTATCACTCCTCAACATTGACTGCATCCGAGTTTCCACAGTTTCCTGTTCCTTTCCTTGCTGTCTAGCTTCAAGTGAACCTTTATATTGGTTTCCTGTGGAAGGCTCCAAATTATCTTCATATGGCACCTAACCAATTGCTTCCTGTTCCACTAGTTTTCCCTTGATTTGGATATCCATGACTCTATCCTGCTATAGTGCTTTCTGAATTAGATTTTCTACACTGAATCCTTCACTTTGCAGGTACTCCATAACCTCAGTTTCTATTTATTTGACTTCTCCATTGCTAATCTCCTTTAATACTTTTCCTTATTGTCCTCATATTTTTTTGTATTGTAAAGTTTTCCATGTCCAGATTCCTTTGCCTGTATTTCTCTTCAAATGTCCTTGATGCTGCTCTTTTGGTACTGATTAGCTTTGCTTTCTCTTTTGCATAAATATTACACTATATTAAATCTCTTTTTCTTTCCCATGTCCATATTTCTTTTTCAGATGTTTCCCGAGCTTCCTGTTTCTCCTTACTTCGGGGACTCACTCCATCTTGCTGTGATATAGCCAGTGTTAGACCTTCTACAACAAATCCTTCACTTCGCAAGCACTCCATAAATTCAACTTCTATTTTTTTAACTTCTACTTTACTAATCTTCTTTTCTATGTTCCATCTTTGTGATATTATTTTTTATAGTGAAATTTTCCATGTCTGGATACCTTTGCCTGTATTTCTCTTCAAATATCTTTTAGGCTGCCTTCTTTACAGTGATTAATTTGGCTTTCTCCTTTGCATAAATTTTGCACCATATAAAATCTCTCTTTCTTTCCCATGTCCATATTTCTTTTTTATACTTTTCAAATATCTTTTTGTTTTGTTTATATTTTCAGACTTCCTCAGATGCTTCTTTTTCCAAACATATCAAGGTTTCTTGATCTATATACTGTTTTTCACAAATATGATGTATTAATGAACACAAATTTTCATTTCAAGCTTCTGACAGTTTTTCTTGTGGAAGTATTTTTCTTTCCTCTAATTTCTCTCTTAATCATTTTGTATAACTTGTGTCTAGAAATTCTGGGCTTTTTACATAATAGTAACAATGCATAATTTATTTCTTATTCTGAATAGTCCACTTTATCGTCTTTATGGCTCTTCTTTGGCCTATCAGTTTTTGTGATTTTTGTGGACTGCTACTTCCTTCTGCAACAGGGGGGGCATCCTCCCCTGGGCCTGGCCTAGCCCCATTGTAGTCATGTTTCTGTATTTTGAGGATTCTACACTATTTTTTCCATTCCTAGCATCAGTGCGCCTACCAGGATTGGGCACTTTTTTTATCCTGGGTCTTATGCACCCAGCTATCTTTCTTTAGTTTTTGACCTACTTCTGTCCATGATATATGCTATATAAATACAGTCCATATATCAGTAGCGCCTTGGTGAGATTTTGTGAAATCGGGGTCCACCTCGTGACGGTACTCACCTAGACTTGAGTATGAATTCAGTTTCAGCACTACTACTCTCTTTTGCTTGCTGACTTTTCATCTCTCCATTTGGACCCTGTTTGGATATCCTGTAAGACTGTGTTGATTAATTCACAGACTTAGGAAGCCACACAGGTGAACATGACATACATATAAAACATGATGCAGTGCCAGTGATTTACACCCACAGGAAAATATCAGTGACACTCAGGACTAAAGTATGTCAGAATGCAGGGTATGGAAAGAGCAGATGTCTTTAAGAAGCAACTAGAGCCAACAAAATGGGTTAATAGTGAAGTTACTGTTGTAAAGAAAGATGAGGTTCATGTTTATACTGAACTGCAAGAACTGAATAGAATGATTACAACAGAGAATTATCCATTGCTTCCAGCTGAAGAGTGTTCATGAAACAAATACTATGTTCTCTTCAGAAGTATGTGCAAACCAGCAATTCTAGCAGATAAAGTTTTGATGGATAGGTTTCCAAATTTTGTATATTTAATACATATTAAAATGGTAGACATTAACTTCCATTTGGTATTTCTGTGTACCAGAGGTTTAGTTGTCCAAGTAACTGAAGGTTTAAAAAGTGTTTTGGCCATAACTGGGGACACACACAAGAAAAACATGACAAGAAACTGATACAGCTATTGAATGCAGTAAATTATTGTTATTATAAATTAAAGAACAACTGCTTCAAAATCAGGGTGACATGTCTCACATGGCTCTTATTCCAACATCAGAGAGTTTGAAACCTGATCCAGAAAAAAACATGAATGACTTTGCAATTACCACGGCCAGACGTCAAACAGTCATTACAGAGGATTGTGATGAAGTGTTTTGTCAAGCTTGCAAATTATATGTTTGAGATATCTGTGCTTCTAAGAAAGCTGTTAGAACAATATGAAGGTAGTAGGGCTACGGACAGAGAAAGAGTTCAGAAATGCTTTAAAAACTAATTTGAGATGCTCCATGATTAAAACTCTGTGAAGCAAATAATCCAGTTATGTTGCAAATGGATGTCAGTTAGAATGGTATAAGAGGTGTGATCCTGTAAGAGAATAGACTGATTGTCTATGGATCAAGAGCATTTACAGATAAACAAAAGAAATATGTAGACCAAGAAACTGTTAGCAACATTATATGGCTATAAGACATTTCACAAATATGTCCATGTTAAAGAAGTTCAGACAGAAATAGACCACAAATCCTTGCAAGGATATTCTAAAAGTATTTGGTACTTCTGACATTGAAGAGGATGTAACTTAATTTACTGAATTATGACCTGAAAATGATATACATACCAGGCACAGAACTAAACATAGTTGATATGTTGAGTAAAGGATATTAACCAGAGAAACATGAAGAAAAACTTAAAAACTTGAGATTCTTTAGAGATTATCACAACTAACAATGACAGAAGAAAAAGCTAAAAGACTTTTGGGAATGTATTGACATTGACTTAGAAATTAAATTACTAATAGACATTGCAGTAGTAGGTTGATCTGATAAAAAAATCATCACTAAAGAAAGAAGTTTTTCTTTAAAGTGATTTTGTGATGTTGTAAAACATACCTTTGCACCACATAATATAGTGCATAAACCAAACAGTACTTTAGCCGATCAGCAAATGTATTTGGCTTCTTTTTATAAAAACAATGCTTTTAAATACTTTATTTCAATGTGTTGCCCCCCCCCCCACCCGTATCTGCCATATTGTACAGTTTGTATGCCAACTACCTGGCCACACTATAGGGGAGAAAACTGGAAGGACATACTGTAGTGTACTCCTGCTCACTTCATACAAGTCAGGGCATTTTTGACAAGCTACAACAAAAGAAAACTACACAGCAGACACTTGACACAGAATGCTTACCAAAGTCTAGGAAAGCCCATTTAGTGATTTATCTCCTAAAGGATATACCTGTGGATACTTTCTCCAAAGTAAGTTTATTACCACGACTGAAAGGGGGGGGGGTACTTGCCTACCTGAAAAAAATGGGGAGATTTTATGTTCTTTTAAGTTATTCTTCACAACATTAAATAAAATAAATGAAGTGACTAACTTTAAACTGTTCAATGAAGCACAGGGAACTTTACTAAATGCTATCCTTGATATAGATTTAAAATACACTAAGATATGTCCTAATGTAAATTTATGCTATATTTTTTATGATGTAAATGTTATGTTATATTTCCATTTTCTGGCCTTTTGTCCCTGTGCCACTGCTGAAAAGGGTTATTTCTTGCCCAGTCTGACTTTTCCATTAAAGAAATGCAAATAAATAAATCAATAAATATCCACACACAGTTACTAAGTGTTTTTAAAACAAAGTTTTTGTAATCTTAGTAGCAAGTATTAGTTTATGTAAGTTCATGTAAATGTGATGCATTTTATATTTGAAAGAACAGCCACTGGTTAAGAAGGTATATTGAAGAACATACATATGACATCAGTAATAATATAACAATCCATTTACTGCACATATACAAATTATGGTTGTACATATCAGGTTAACTTCTTCATTTTGTAAAAAAGCCAGTAATGGGTGGTGGCTAAAATAAAATTCTTCTGAGATAGAATATGAATGACAAATCAAATTGCAGGCTGATAAATATTTGTTTTAATGTCTATGAAGATGTGGAAGATTGTTAAAGCCAAATGTTTTTCCACAGCAAATATTGTGATTTCCAGATTTAAAATAGCTTGCATTCTGAAAATTCTGATATTTTTAAGAATATTTTGTGAATTGTCCACTGAATAATCATTTACAATAAATGCATGTTTAAAATATCTGTATAGTTTATTGCATTAAAATTGCTACAGAAATTTATATTTCTTACACTAAAATTTATTTTGTAAAATGCAGATGCTAAAACTGAAACTTGTTGGTCAACTTCTAAGAGACTATGAAACTTGTTCCAGTTTCTCATTTCTACTGTGCTTCACTCTCACTAAGCAGGAACTTTTAGCCCCAACATTATTAAGTGCATCACAATACAATACTAGTTAATACCATGAGCCAAGAATATCAGCTCTAGCAGTTCTTTATGCATGGCTATAGATACTCAAATGTTTTACATGGTGTGGACTTGATAATTTAGAATAAAGAGTGATGTGTACAGTTTGCCCCCAAAGCTTGTATAGTATATATTAGCAACTCTGAATCACATATAAGTTGAAGTATGAACAGGCTGTGGATGCAATAGTCAGTCTGGCAGAGGAAGAAGTCCCTCTTTGCTTAAACAAACAAATTAGAGAGCTTGTCAAGTCCTCCAAAGCTAATTATGAATAAAAACAGTCTCCCTAGCTAAGGATAACCACAAAGCATTCTTTAACTATGTCTGAAATCTAAAAGGGGATACCCAGCTATGTGCTGAACTGGTTGTGGATAGCACCACCCATACTCAACCAGAGGTAATAGCCAACCTGCTAGCTGACAGATTTGGAGAAAACTTCACCCCCTTGTCCCCTCCAATCGTCCCCCAAAGTATACCTGCCACCATTCCTCAGCATATTATCTCAAGAGGGCAGTTCATCTCAGTGCTCTCCAAAGCCAAAAATATGGCATCAATGGGGCCAGACAACATCCCAGGTTGCCTTTTAAACAATTTAAAACATGACCTAGCAGACCAGCTTGGATCCCTGTTTAACCATAGCCTGAGAAGTGACTGTGTCCAGTGAAATGGAGAAGAACAACAGTAATCCCTCTGCACAAAGTGGGACCATCAACTGACCCTGGGGATTATAGGCCCATAAGCTGGACCAGCCTCATCTGCAAGGCCATGGAAAGAATCATTATGGACCTTATTAACAAGGACACAGGTAATCTACAAACTCTGGACCCAACCCAGTTAAATTGCATTAAAGGTAGATCATGCCTGTTAAACATAGTGCATACCGCCCATCTTGACCTTGCGAAGGCATTTAACACAACCCCAACTCAAGTGTTATACAGAAATTCTCCCAGTTGGGAATTAACCCCTATATTACCAGATGGGTAGCCAACTGGCTTACTGTCAGGACACATACTCTCAAAATGGGTGACTTCACCTCTGGCAAAAGACCAGTCACTAGTGGTATACCACAGGGTTCTGTGCTGGGCCCCTTGCTGTTTGGAATTTATTTTTCAGAATTCCAGGCAAACTTGGATGGTCTGTGGCTGACCAAGTTCGCTGATGAATTCAAATTGGGAGCATTCACTGAGTCCTCCCCAATGATGTTAATATATTGCAGACAGGGTTAATGCAGACAAATAACTGGTGCCAAAACCACAGATTAAAGCTAAATGCAATAAATGCATTATTATTACCTTTGGGAAAGCTGACATCCCCATTAATTACATTGTAGACAGCACCCTGCTAAGTGTAGACCCAGTGGTAAATGATCTGCGTACTCAGGTTGATAGCAGTCTGAACATTGACCACCACATATTCAGAATAGTAAGGAAATCCTTTTGTGTGGCACATCTTATAAGTAAAGGCATCGCATCTAGATCTAAGGATGTTATAATTCCATTATGCTTGGCCTTCATAAGGCAAATAATTGAGTACAATGCTCCCTTTTGCATGTACCTTACCAGTAACCTGCAACAGTTAGAGAGACCACAGAGATTTCTCACCAAGACATTACAGGGTGCAAAAAACAAGTTTTATGCAGAAAGACCAAAAACTCTGTCACTGTATTCTGTCTCCTACAGGTTGCTAAGGGGTGACCTGTGCCTGGCTCACAGGGCAGTCTCTGACCTGGACCTAATGAAAATGCTACACATTCATAAATCAAACTGCAGGAGGGTCACTCACTCCAGGGACCTTAAACTAGCCTCTGACATGAACATGTCATGCTGGAGACATAGGTACATCTCCAAGAGACTGACACTTCCCTGGAACAGGCTTCTAGGTCACATGAAACATAACCCCTCCTTGATCCTCTTCAGATGCAACATAGATCAGTGAATGGATGACCACAAATTCACTCCTGGGGTGGTGCCCATACCCCTCCTGGAAGAGGAAGTCAGTATTAACTACCATAGACCCTTACCTCTGCGAACTTCAATCACCTAATCACCGACAGTTGGGGTAACTTGGGATAAATGTGGCTAGGCATATAAGGGCTCTAGGGCCATTAGCTTAGTAACCTGCTATGAACCTATGAACCTATTAGACCTGATATTTTGGTCAAGTGGTGTCAGTCAGTATAGTGTTGACCACGACATTGACAATGTTCATAATAACACCCTTAACTATGTTCAGAAGGAAGTCAACTTCTTTCCAATAAGAAAAAAAGTCATAGAATAAATATTTAGTATAGTCAAAGTACATTTTATCCATTAGAATGCTTTCATTTAAATTATTACTCACAAATTCTTAAATGTGATAGAAGAAGGTGATAACAAAATCTCCCTGACAAGTAAAAACTTTGTTAGATCACCTCATAGATTCTTAGTGCTTTGGTTTGGTTGTTAATACCATCTTTTATAAGTTAAAACAATTACTAGTAATAATCTTCCTTTTTTTATTGTATATTGTTATATTTGCTGTTTTGCAGTGCTGACAAATGAATGTGTTTTCAATGACAGAAATGTTGTATATACCAAACTGAATATCAATATACTGCCCTGATGATCCCTTGTAGAAACTTATCCTTTCCATATCTCAAATTGACAAAAAAACATCAGGTACTTCCCAAACCTAGAGATGCACACCTGTGACATCATACAATAGTGCTAATGCTCATTGTGATATCATGTGCTTTGTGCATGTTTATGGACGCATCATGTGCTGCATACATAAGCATGTCTGTCCTACATGACAGTCATTTTTTTTACCTTCTTGGTCAGGTCAAGTGTTGGTCCTGCTATTGCAGTTGGGAAACTTAATAAAGTCAGCCTTGCAGCCTAGATATTGACCAGAGCATTGCCAGAGGAGCCGCTACTTGCAGGACAGAACATAAACTAGACCCCTGCAGATATGGCCTTTGTTAAACTAGCCTCTGGATTCTGATGCTACTGCACCCATCGTCAGTGAGAACTGGTGCCTGCATCTGAACCAGTATTCTGGATTTATACAGGATGAGGGACCTGGTGGAGGCAGAACCAGAGCTCCACCTTTGGAGGTGTATCTCTGAGTGCTGGCACCATCATGTCTCTGACTGATTCATTGAAGACCAGTGTCAACAAGCCTAATGCTGAAGAGTGATCCTTTGAGTCTTACAGATATGAATCAGAGGACCTTGTGGCTGAAAGCACTCCTTCAAGGGGTTCCAACAGGCATAGTTGAGCCAACTGGTCTAATTTAGGGGGTGTATTCCTTTGGAAGGTTTCTGTGTCTCAAATCCTAGATGTCTAACAAATGGTTGATGTCTTAAGACAGTCAGGGACTCATGCTGAAATAGACCCCTAGGGGAATATGATCTGAATCCAGTGTCAGGCACAATGCAGACCTCCCTTTCAAGGTATAGTACTTTTGCTCAGTACTTGATTGTTCAGGGGCTCAAAAACCATCTAACACCCAGCAGGCATACCTCTCAGCTGTCCATGATTGAACAGAATGTCCCTGATTGATTCCCTTTCCCATTATTCTGTCTGACTAAAGTCCCTGTCACTATATTCAGTATCATATAGAATTCTTAGGGGAGACTTACAGAGCAATCTTCGACCCAAACCTAATGAATTTGCTGCACATCCATAAATCAAACTGGACTAGAGGTACCCATTCCAGGGACCTAAATATGGCCTATGACCTGAATAGGACATGCTGGAGGGATTTGTTTCCCAGCAACTGCTGTGTCTTTGGAATAGGCTGCCACTTCATGTAAAGCAGAGCACCTCTATGACACTGTTCAAATGGAACCTGGACAAGTGGATGGGGCACCGTAAATTCTTACCAGGGATAGTGCCCACAACCCTCCTGGACATGGGAAGTCATTACTAAATACAGTCCTGGGTATTGACTAGAGTATCTATGGTATTACATTGGGATGAAATGACTAGGCTTGAAATGACCTCCAGGCCAATAGCCTAGTAACCTCCTATGATCCTATGATCCTATGATAACAGTTTTGGTTTTCTTGTAAATCACAGAGGATTGCAGACAATCAGTAATGCAATCCTCTGTGGTTTACATATTTCTTATTGTTCGGAAAATGCATGTTGCCACAAAACCTGATGTTCTGTTAACTATTTATCTGAATTATTGCAATGTTTAAAAAAATTATGATTTGAGTCTTTATCCCCACATTATATTTGGTTTTGCTCAGAATGTTTGAGGAATGAAGAAAGTTGAGAGGTATCAGGCATATACTCACATTTTCACAAGACAATGAATGAGTCCGCATCAGCTGGTAAGGGGGTGTGGGAATTCATAAAGTAAACTGCAGGAGGGAAGTCAAGTTCATATGAAAAATCATAGGATCTGGAAGCCATTGTCTCTGAGAAGACAGGAATAATGGCAAGTCTTAGGGATAGGGATACCTTGTGTGTCCCGGTCTTTGGATGGGAGTCTTCATTTTCTGAGCAACAGTCTGGATTGACCTTAAGCCTCTATTTCATCCCTTTAGAAGTGTTTGGTGGTATATCAAGTGAAGAAGCCTAAAGATCCCTAGATCATCCCCCACTATGAAGCTAGTCATAAAGAATGCTCTGCAGGCAAATTGGAAGTATGTTGTCTCTGACCCTTCACCATGCAAAAGGTAGATATAATGAAAACACAACTCTTTGCTATCTGCCACCCTGTAAGAAGTCATAGTTTTGGTTAGATGTAATAAAAGACTATATTTTTCTACTACAAACAGATTTATTACCTCAGCTACTCATTTGAGCCATCCAAGTTTCAGTTCCATCTGGTATTTTTTGCACTGGAAAAATCTGAGGACATTCCAGAGTCTGGGGTTCAATGATTACCTTGTGTTGACTCTAATGATAGCTTTGATCTTTGATTATGCTAATGCTTTGTTCACAGCAACAGTCAGGTATACCATTTAGCAGGATGGAGTAGTTGAGAATGTCCTCCTTTAAAGATAACCTCAGGAATGTCTTGGACACACATATGAAGGGGGGGTGGCCATCCAAGAGTTAGTCTGCCTACCCTTAATCAGGCTCCCGTCACTTTGAAAGCCCTGTAAGATTCCCTCTCCCATTACTCTGTCTGCCTCTTCAAAGGCTAGCAAATTCCACAAGAGGAAGAAGATGCATCAACATGCCAGTAAGATACTAAGCATACTACACAGTATTGTGCCCACCCCATGTTAGGTACATGAATCAAGAGGACAGCAGTTACAGCTGTACTACAGCAGTACTAACTTTGACTTGGCTGTCCATGGTGGCAGTTCTTACTCTGTGTTTATCTTCACTTGCAAGACCATCATTACTAACCAGTAGGTTCTAAATATGGCCATTGTTGGTCAAGTTTTGGAGTTCAACAACACTCTTCCAGAATAAAGTTCATTCATGGATCAATCCATTTCATTGATGCTCTTAAGACAGGCAGAGACTTTGCTGGAAAGTAGGCCCAAAAAGGCTATTCTGACTTTGGAAAGCAGTAAACTTCTTACTATAAGTTTTGCCTTGTCCAAAACGGGATGGATAGTATATGTCTGCCTCTGGACCTCACCAATTATAACCAGTTCATATGGCACATCCTGTCCTAGTTCACCCAGCAGAGGCTCATACCATATCTCCTGTAGGGCATTGGGATTGTGTCACTGTACATGACAAATGCATCTTCTCACATCAGTGTGTGGGATCCACACAGGAGAATCATTCAGTTTGGTCTGTGTGTGCATCACTTTCAGTAAAAAGTGTTTCTGTCTGGGTTTCTCTAGTAACCAAAGTCTTCATTATTATGTTGGCCGGGCCATAATGGCTAAAATCGTGTAGGGCAAAGAGAAGACTCTCAGTCTCTTCCCCTACCTGGTGACTGGCTCCAGGAAGCTCCATCCTGTGATTTTCTGGATGCATCCCTTCAGTGAGTATGCCTTTGGCTGCTATCCCTGCAGTCACCATAATCAGCGAGCCATCCTCAATGACTTCTGTGCAGATGATATCCTTCATAAGTGTGGAGTTGGAAAGCCTGCAATGATGGTCATTTGTGCCCTTGGGAGGGCCTTGAAGTCATTCTTGCTCTTGGGAAGGCCCTTGAGGTCATGGCTTTGGTGGAGTCACAGACTCTGCTGCATTTTCAAGAATTATTGCCTGCTGTCATCTTTTTAATGTTACTTGTATACCTGCAATGGGCTCACTGCAAATTGCGAGGATGAACACTTCACTTGTGTGCTGGGGAACCCACCTAGGCTTTCACATAATGCAAGAAATAGTCTGCTCTGGAGAGTTTGCTGTAATAGTTGAAGCTAACAGCAGGTTTCCACTCTATGAAAGTCCTTAAAGGCAAATGGTTACCGGTCCTCTTCTTGTCAGACAGACAGTATATATAAACAAGTAAAGGTTCACAAGGTTATTATCCTATGTAGGTGAAATAATGCTTGCTTGCTTGTGGACCAGGGTCATAACTCTCTCAGCATTTCACATTCCCTTGGATTATTTGAACCATTACTCCAGCCTTCTTCTGGGACTGCTGATTCAATGGCCATGTGTAGTCTTGGTCTTTCTGAAATGGGACAGTCTGGAGATCAATATATTTGCTACCTGCAAGAATGTGGTGCTCTTCTGTTTGGTACAGCATGGCTGGTGGTAGGTAAAGGTGGAAACATTCCCAATCCAGTGATACTGGAAATTCTTTTTATGTGCTATTTCCATTCCCATACATTCCAAGTGTCTTCACAAAGTTCAGGAAGAAAAGGCCAACAGTGATTCTTATTGCTCTTGCTAGCCAAAAAAGGTCAAACACTTGGGCTCCTTACAATACAAAAAACTCTCTCAGTTCTTTCAAAGGATGCATTTTATGTTTGGGCAACAACTGACTCCATCTCACTACCTGGCAACTAGATTTCCTGATATTACCAGATTTGTCAGCTAAGTTTACATTGAAGCTGCTATGAAGGCCTATGCTTCCATGTGGAAACAGTTGTCAGTTTCAGGGTAATGGTACATTATTTTACCCCATTTTATCACTTAACAGATTATCTTGACTATGAAAGGCACCAGTATGATTTGGGTCTCAGTTATTTCATGGTCAAGGTACATATGTCAACTCTTTCTGTTCATCATGATGTTTTGGAGGGCAGGATTGTGGCATAGCGCTAGATGGTGAAGTAGTTCCTTAAAGGAGTGCTGCATCTCCATCCTCTTAAAGCAAAAAACATTGTCTCTATGAGACCTAAGTGTCACAATTAATGGACATGCTAGTTAATATTTTAGTCTGACAGTTTGGTGATATTAAAGTTCATTTCATGATAGTTTATTTCAAATGGTTAAGACTATGTTCTGTTAATGAGCTTCATCCCGTAGTCATGTGCTTGATTCCTTCAATGTATACTTGCAAAATTGTGTGATTCTGAGCAAATCACCTAATCAGACAGTGCTTAAGGTTTTAAGCCATTGTATGTAGGGAAACATATCTGGTATTTAAAAGATTTTTTGCCCCCTAGATGGAAGCAATGCTTCATTCTTAAGGTTGTTTTTGAATTATCCCGAGCCACTCCATTCATGTCTTAGTTTTCTTTATGCGAGCCAAAACCAAAGGCCAGAAGAGCCCTTCACACAGCTGTAAATGTCCTCATCCTGTTTAGGTGTTACCCAAAACAGTTGTAAATGTTTAGAAAGATGGATTAGTTTTTTTATCTCATTCACTCCAGAAAGAGAAGAGCTTACAGCTGTCAAGCAGTCAGTTTCAAAGTATACTGCAGTCATTATTATCAGGGCAACGTGTCTAATGAGCACTTGGAATAGAATGCCAGTTCCCTGGCTGAACTGGGTCATTTCAGTAGCAGGATAATTCAAGTATGGGCACTTTTACTTTACCGTACTGTACTACTGTATTACTTTACTGTATTGTCACTCAATTGACCCCCATTCACTACCAGCACAGAAAGGGACTGAATCAGCCTCCTAATCTGAAGTAGTTATTCTACATAATATCATCCACCCACCATAACAGTTAATTATATATCCTATCAAATGAACTACCATCGTAGTAATCCCTGAATACTGATTGTTTTGACCGATATTCACTGTTGCCGGATTTCCAAACTGAAATGCTACAGATAAGTGTTGTTTATTTAATGTAGCTTTGCGTTAAACATAACCACAGTCAAGAGGCAATGTATTGCTCCTATTAAAAGTCAGCTGCCTTTTACATACACTACATTCTCCAAAGCAGCCTTTATCACCAACATTAACATTCTCAAACAGCATGCAGCATATATTAAAAGTTAGGTTGACATGTTCACAAAAGAATACACGACACAGACTTACTTACAGTAAAAGTAGGACACCCAAGTAAAAAAATCTTTGCTTTAAAACAACTGCTCTTTTATGCAGACTAACTTCACTCCTTCATAAAACGTCAGTTTTGCATTTGGAGGGAAACACATTCAAATGCAACACAAATATTTGAAATGAAGATGACCTATAACCAAAAACGATCACTGTAATGGAGAACATCAACATTTGTCCGGTAACAGAGACCTGGTTCAAGGCAGCAGAAAGTAACCCTGCACTACTGGGTTATAACTCATTCTACACCTTTTGGCCCCAGAACTTGGACCGAAGCTCCAAAGATGGTGGTGTTTCCATATTCATAAAGGATGCGTACACCTCCAGACTGGTAGCCCAAAATAACGCATCTGAGTTACTTCAGGTGCAGCTAACATTGGGTAAGACAGTGATTCAGGTCGTAGCCTGCTATAGGTCCCCAACCATGTCTCAAGACTCACACTCCACATTTCTAAGCACCCTGGAGAATATTAGGGTCCAACCTAACACTCTCATACTGGGCGTCCTCAACTACCCCTCCATTAACTGGGAAAACTACTCATGTACCAATACACTTGCCCAACGTTTCCTGGAATTCATTAATTCCAATGCCCTGGACCAGCTCTTTCTTACCCCCACTAGAGGTAGCAACATCTTTGACCTAGTCATTACTAACATGGGCAACCATTGCTCTACACCAATAGTCAACTCCACCCTGGTTAGATTCGACCACAAACTAATCACCTTGGAAATCCACATCCCTCCCACCCCCACCCCCAGCAAAGATAGCCACCATGACAAACTTCTCCAAAGCTAACTTTGGGCTCCTAAAAACAGATGTGGCTAACTTCACGGCACCCATGCAAATGAAGAATAGTTGCATGACTGCTGAATCATACACCAATGCACTGTACGAACACGTACACAAGTGCATGGATCTCGTCATACCCAATAGAACTAAGACACTCTCCTCCAAAAAAAGGAAGCTAATCTGGTGGTCCCCTGCCATAAACAAACTATACAACAGAAGGAGGAAACTGATGTGGAATAAGGTGAAGTCCCAAGACTGGAAAAACTCCCTTATCAGCCTCAACAAAAAGTTAAGACCCCTCATCAAATCCTCTAAAGCTAGCTATGAAAACAGAATTGCAGCAGATAGTAAAGACAACCACAAGGCCTTCTATAGCTATGAAAAGAATTTCTATGGCAATACCCAGATTTGCTCTGAGCTACTGCACAATGGTACCTCCTATACCGAGCCAACAGATATTGCCAATATACTGGCTGACAGATTCAGTGCCAACTTTACCCTCCCCCCCAAAGGACCAATCACAATACCAGTAGATTGTCAGGCACCCAGTATTACTGCTGCACAGGTTAAAATAGCACTGTCCAAGGCCAAGAATACAGCTTTTGTGGGACCTGACAATATCTCTGGCTGCGTTCTACATAAACTACAGCATGAACTGGCACCTCACCTGTGTGCCCTGTTCAGTCACAGCCTCACCTCAGGCTTTGTCCCTACTAAATGGTGCACTGCTACAGTCATGCCTCAACACAAAGGAGGAGTGACTACAGACCCTGGGAACTATTGTCCCATTAGCCTGACGAGTCTGATATGCAAAGCTATGGAACACATCATCATGGACCTAATAAACAAGGATATAGGGAATCATCAAATTCTGTATCCTACACAGTTTGGTTTTGTGAAGTGTAGATCATGTCTGCTCAACTTGTTCGACTTCTTTGAGTCAGTCGCCAGAGCTGTGGATGAAGGCATTGGTTCATACAGCCTACCTTGATCTGGTCAAGGCCTTTGATACCATTCCCCACTCAGGAATCATAGAAAAACTCACTAAGCTAGGCAGCCACCTCTATATCACTCAATGGGTTGTAAACTGGCTCACAGACAGAACCCCACAGTGTGAAAGTAGCTGACTGCAAGTCAGACTGCTGACCAGTCACGAGTGGAGTCCCAAAGAGTTCGGTCCTGGGTCCTGTCCTGTTTGGTATTACTTCTCTGAAGTCCAGGCCAACACAAAGGGACTCTGGCTGACAAAGTTTGCAGACAATTGCAAGTTGGGAGGTATTATTAACTCCCCAAGTGATGTTGACATCCTACAGAAAGGCCTCACTGAGACCAACGATTGGTGTCAGAACCATGGCCTTAAGCTCAATGCCAGAAAATGTGTCATCATCCCCCTTGGGAAAAACCTGGTTTCCTTGAATTACCACATCGATGGTAGTCCACTGAACATAGAAAAGCATTGCAAGAGATCTGGGAACACAGGTTGACAGCAACCTCTCTTTTGACCACCACATTGCCACTGTGGTCAGAAAGTCCTTCTATGGGGCACATCTCATTACTAAGGGTTTTACATCCAGGAAGAAAGAGGTCATTGTCTCCCTCTACTCTTCCCTCATTAGGTCAATCGAGTACAATGCCCCATTTGGCATGTACCTCACTAGACTCCTGCAACAACTGGAGAGGCTGCAAAAGTACCTCACAAAGAGGATCCTAGACCTTAAACACTTGTCCTATATGGACATACTCAAAAAAACTCCAGCTATTCTCTGTCTCATCTCACCTACTTAGAGGCAATTTCTGCTTGACTTACAAAGCAAAGTCTGACCCAGCTCTGTTAGAAATGCTACAGCTAAAGAAATCCCAATTCCTCCACACCACATGCTCCAGAGACCTCAACTACATTACCACAATCAACAGAATATGCTGGAGGGAGAGGTTCATAACCCAAAGACTGCCCATACTATGAAATAGACTTTCTGTACATGTCAAGCAGAGCACCTCACTGGCTCTCTTCAAGAGAAAGCTTGATGAGCAGATGGGAAATAGAAAATTCACCTCGAGGATCACTCCAGTGGATCTACTCGACAGAGGCACTGGGAACTAAGGTCGGGTGGCACGATGCCAGGGTAATCCTATGGGCTAGGCTTGTAAAGGCCCCAGGGCTATTAGCCTAGTACACACCTATGAACCTGAGAGCCTAAATAGCTGGAAAAGAGCAGCAGACTTACTTGACTGAACGTGTTGTTTAAAGTGAAATGCAAGTGAAGCAACTATAAGTTATCGTGGTCATTAGACCTGTTGCCTCGATAATGGAAAAGTACTTTATTATCTTTTGCCTTAAGGTGCGTAACCATTTTCTGATCAATGCTGGAGTCAAAGCCGATTACAATCAAAGAATGGCTGCTTCTAATGCTTTCTTCAAAAGCATATAATTGCAGACATTATTTCTACAGACATTTGGTCTTTGGAGTACAGTTCCACCACGCATCACCATCTTGACTACTTGTATGGGAAGCAGACCTCTTTTGAAAAATCAGTACTGAGGATACATCATTCTGAGCTATATCATTTATAGCCTAAAGGCTGCATTCATGCTTGTGGTTTTCTGCTTGGGATTCAGCCAAACACAGAACTTGTCAAGGAGGTTCCTTGATGAGGTTCCTTTATGTTAGCTATAACTGATACTTTTGTACCAACTAAGGATTCATTAATCGAGTTCCTTGATGCAAGATATAACAAACACATTCTACTCAAACCATTTGATGTATGAAGGATATCCTCCTTGATGAGTCAGTTATACATTTTCTCCACCTCTTCCTCCATCCATACTGGAAATGGAGTTCTTTGTTAGTTGGGCAAGTGTATTCTTGTGTGTATATACATACACACACACACACACACACACACACACACACACACACACACACACACACACACACACACACACACACACACACACACATATGTATGTATATAAGATAAAACTATTCTGAATTACTCATCCATTTTTTATTTATTTTAAAATTTTATGTCTTTTTTCAAAGAATGTCCGAGGTCTTTTCATAGTAAAATTGTAGTTTGTCCTTTTTTTTTTAACTAAAATGAATGTACATGAATGAAATGCTAAACTTATATTAAATGTTAATTTACAATGTTACACGGTAAAATTTTATTCCTAAATATTAATAATATGTAGTTTCACTACATTTTCTCTACAGACCAAAATTATTTATTTAACATTTGTTTACCAGAAAAGTCCGACTTGGAACAAAGCCAATTTTCAGCAGGGGTCCAGACTCATATGTCTTTGTAATGTGGGAGGAAACCCACACAAATGCAAAGAGAACATGTAGACTCCACACACAAGTCAGTACAGCCAAGAATCGAACCAAAGCACATCTTTCTGTGAAATGACAATTCTACCGCTGCATCACTGTGCCATCCAATTACTATTTTCAAATGGTTTATATTCCAGTAGAAACTGTATGAAGTCTGAAGTATTTTGCTGTAATACAATAGATAATGTTCTTTTGAACAATGAATATCTAGAAGGGGAACTGCTATTTTAATCTTTATTCACTGAGCCTAAAGGTATTTTATTGTGTGCCTTGACACGTGTGCTATCACCAGTTTTGTACAGAAAATATGGCATTAACTTCTGCAAGGAAAGAATTGTACATGTGCAAAGTGAAATAGTGTATCTGACTCATTGTAACTGTACAGTAAACAATCCAATGAGATGGGTTGTCAGATACATGTAAAGGAGTAACCAGTTGTAGTCTATGAAAGACACTAAGACTTATTCGGACCAAAACAGCAGGTGTGTCATTACTTTACACTCGAGCAGCTATGCAGACCATAGTAATTTTGCCATATATTTTACAATAGCAAATGTTTTTTTTTTTTCGACGTACGTGCAATCTTTGTAAAATTCTGCTTTTCACTGTACTTCCTGCTTCATATCTTAATAGATGTCATTTTTGTCTGCCTAGTATATGCAGTGAATGTAAGCAAAGTAAACAAGTAAATAAATGACCTATGCTGAGTTAAAGCACTCAAAATCTGAGGTTAATTTTTTTATAATTCTACTATTAGAGCCCTAACTAAAATAGTGTTTTTTTTATTTGCTTTTGTCATTCTTTCTTTCTTAATCATATTGCCTGTATTGTGTCTACAAAGATCAGATGGATATTGGCCAAAGTGACAGTGTGATTTGTTGCTTGGCATTGAGTAACAAATGATGGTGATAAATGGTGATATTTTAGTGTGGGGAACCAATATTTTCATCTATAGCCGTCATCTTGCAATCTGTACCAGTTATTATTTTACTATCAGTACTCTTGTTTGTCTGTTCCACCAACTGGCAGAGCTTATCAGTATCTCTCACATGAACAGAACTACAGATATTGTATGTGCTTGTTTGGGCAAAATTGTGTTGTTGATAATCAGAGCATCTTGCAATTATCTCCTTGCATTTTGCTATGTCTTTTATGATGACAACTTTGTGTTGTATTAACATTTAAAACAAAAGTTTTTATATAACAAAAATCTCCTTTCTGTTTTGTTTGTAGAACTCTGGATGGTTCTCCCTGATTTTCCTGATTATAACAAGTGGGGATTTTCAGTTGTTGCACTGAATAATGAAGTGTATGTTACTGGTAAGTTACGGTGCATGGAAGTTACATGTTTGTTCCTTATTTTATTCTCTTAAATTGTTAACTGATCTTAGACAACATTTTCCTTTTAAATTGCATTAAGGTTCTATATCAGTAAAGAAATCTAGTGTTCCTTTCCTCAGGCTTGTTCCTTCTCTGTTAAATATCTTGTAGAATTCATAGTATGTCAGTGTAAAAAGTTGTATACCACACCTCAGTCCTAAAATCAATGATTTGTAAGTAATTTGCATTTTTCTCTGGGTTACTTTTCAAAACTCATTGTTAATGAAGTATGCCTTTTTCAGGGACATCACTGAAAGTATAATC
Organism: Protopterus annectens; assembly: GCF_019279795.1. Classification (NCBI taxonomy): domain Eukaryota; kingdom Metazoa; phylum Chordata; order Ceratodontiformes; family Protopteridae; genus Protopterus; species Protopterus annectens. The sequence goes on from NC_056734.1 coordinate 192,758,802, forward strand.
CACAGAGTGACCATAATGCATTTGTATGACATTAAATACAGTGCTTTTGAAGTGATTTATCTGTTTCTGTTGCAACATAGTATATGGTTTCCACTACAAAAGCAGCATATGAGTTACATTTCATGTGTGAGGAGAAAGAGAGTGTCAGAGCAATTCTTGTTTTACATGTACATTTGGAATATTGGGTGAGAGAGTCATGTGTGTGTGTGTGTGTGTGTGTGTGTGTGTGTGTGTGTGTGTGTGTGTGTGTGTGTGTGGTTTGACCTTGTTTTGTCAAATGTTCATTTCACTGAAGAAGTGCTGGATTGTGTGAGTTATCAAATGTGAATTATGTTGAATGCACAGTTTAGGGAAAGTGGAAATTTTTTACTGGCAGAATGTGGCTAACGGGAGATGTGTAGGTTTTACTTTGTAATACCAAAACTTTTGTATTTGAAAAAGTGTGTGTGTGTGTGTGTGTGTGTGTGTGTGTGTGTGTGTGTGTGTGTGTGAGAGATGATGTGTGGGTTAGGGTTAGAGTAGGGGTAGGTAAGGTGATAGATGGGAGGAGTGTATGTGCAAGTATTTGAGGTTAAGGTTACGGTTAAGCAAGGTGATAGATGTAGTGTTGTGTGGATTGATTTGTGTATATAGTGCATAGCTTCATAGGTTCATAGGAGGTTACTAGGCTAATGGCCCTAGAGCCCTTATAGTCAAGCCATGTTATACCCAAGTTCTCTTGCAGTCTTAGCCATATTATACCAAAGTTACCCCAAATTATACTGGATGACGGGCATTATTTGCAGAGTGAGTCTAAGGGCAGCACTGACTAGGTCTATTCATAAAGGACATGAGTGCCACCCCCGGGGTGAATTTGTGGTCTCTCATGCAAATGTCCAGGTCATGCTTGAACATGGTGAATGAGGACCTTTGCTTAATGTGAATTGGGAGTCTATTCTAAAGTAGCAGCAATGTCTGGGAGACATATCTGTACCTCCAGCATGTTAAAGTCAAAGGCTGGATTAAGATCCTTCGAGAGAGTGACTCTTGTTCAATTTTATTTGCTAATGTGCAGCATTTGCATTAGGACAGGGTCGCAGACTGAGCAGTAGGCTAGGCACAAGTTGCCTCTCAGCAGCCTGTAAGATACAGACTACAGTGACAGGACTTTCAAGCTTTCAGTCTACCCATGTAAGACATGGTTTGGAAGCCCTGAATTTTCCTTGTGAGAAACCTCTGTGGTCTCTCTAGCTGCTGCAGGTGTCTGGTAAGGTACTTGCAAAAGGTGGCATTCTTCTCAATTAGTGGTCTAATGAGGGCTGAATACAGTGTAGTTATAACATCCTTAGACCTGGATGTGATACCCTTACATATGAGGTGCACAGTATAGAAGGCTTTCCTTACCACTGTGGAGATATACTAATTAAAGTTTAGATTTCTATCAACCTGCATTCCCATGTCTCACCAAACTGAGTTTGAGCTTAGTGGGGTGCTGTCAATATTGTAATTAGCATGCTATTCCTCTTTGCTAAAGGGGATAATAATGTACTTTTTAGTGTTAAGTTTTAGTCTGTGGCTTTGGCACCAATCATTTGTCGTGTTAGCTCCTTCTGTAATATGTTAACATCATTGGGAGACTCAATGATAGCACCCAATTTGCAATCATTAGTGAACTTGGTAAGCCACAGGCCATCTACTTTGACGTGAACTTCTGAAAAGTAAATTCCAAACAATAACAGGCCCAATACAGATCCTTGTGGTACGCCACTGGTAACTAGTTTATTTGTAGAGGTGGAATCCCCAGCTTTAACAATGTGAGTACTGTCTGTGAGTCAGTTGGCTGCCCATCTAGTAATGTAAAGGTTAATCCTCAGCTGGGTGAGTTTCTCAATGATGACCAAGTGGGGAATTGTGTCAAACACCTTGTCTAGGTCACAATAGGTGGTATACACTGGCTTACCTTCATCCAGGGCTTTGGTGACATTAACAAAGAAGTCTACCAGGTTTAACAAGCATGATTTACCCTTAACGAAGGTAAACTGGGTTGGGTCAAGAGTTTGAAGGTTGCCTATGTCATTGTTGATAAGGTCCATGATGATTCTTTCCATGGCTTTGCAATGAGGCTGGTTAGGCTTATGGGTCTATAGTTTCCGGGGTTAGTTGATAGACTCCCTTTGTGCAAGGGGATTACTGTTGCTGTTCTTCACTCTGCTGGAACATAGCTATTTTTCAGGCTATGGTTAAAGAGAGCGCTAAGTGGTGTGTGTGTGTGTGTGTGTGTGTGTGTGTGTGTGTGTGTGTGTGTGTGTGTGTGTGTGTGTGTGTGTGTGTGTGTGTGTGTGTGTGTGTGTGTGTGTTGGCAACCTGTTTGATGTCCCGTTGTTCTTATATGAGAGGATTGATTCCAATTTCGTGGTTCAATTACACCTCTCACTTACTGTACTTGTTTGCTTTAGGATTAAGTGGTTGTCAGTATACATGAGGTAATTATTACATTGCCTCAGGATGCCCATCTCAATCAATGCATATCCAAGATGTCTTGTGAAGTGATAGTGTTACGGAAAGGGTTTACCAAAGGAATGGTGTCGGCTTAGGTATATGAGCAGGGTTAGGATTTGGGTTAGCATGTAATTGTAAGCTGGTGTGGAGGGTGAAGCCCCCTACCCACCTTACTTATTCATGCTTAATCCTAATCCTAGCCATGTCTTTGTCCTTAAGCCAACACCTTACTTTAGGAAATCTCTTTCGATAACACCATCATTACTTAGGTGCACTTGGTCTGAATGTGGTACTAGGAATTTGATGTGCAGTCAAAAAAGGAATCAATTCTGCTTTCTTGTTTTTTAATTTAGTTGGTTTTGTTTTCAGTAAGTTTGTGTTTTGAAATGCTTGCATTGATCATTTTTCATTTGATGTTGGTGCATTTCAATAATCTGTCGCGAACCATATATATATATATATACATATATATATATATACATATATATATATATATATCTACCAGTGTGCAGTTGTGTGTATGTGGACGTGCACTTGCATGCCCATTAGTGTGTGCTAACATGTGCAGGTGTATGTGTGTGTGTGTGTGTGTGTGTGTGTGTGTGTGTGTGTGTGTGTGTGTGTGTGTGTGTGTGTGTGTTTTAACTGAGGTGATCTACTCCCAGTGACAAAGAAAGTGGTAAAAAAAGTAAGTAAATGGAAGTATGTTTTAAAATAAAAGAAAAGAGAGGAAAGAGAAACGTGGAAGTGAAGAGAGGGGGCATTTCTGAGAGCTAACAGTAGGTTAGAGCAGTGATGAAGATGATATGGAAAAGACTGGGAATATTAGAAAGTCAGGAAACTCCTAAGTTACTTAGTTCAGGTAGCTGCAGCCATATTTAAATTAACTATGACCACTCATAAATTAAGTGCAAGGATTAAAGAACATCTGTATGCAATTAGGTCACATGATGTGAACAGTGCTTTATACAGACACAATGAAACGTAGTGAAGTATATCAGGGCAAACAAAGGTTCCTTGTTAGTGTTTTAGAACATAGACCCTGTGACTACAAGGATGGTAATTATAAAAATCAGGAGAGATGAGAGAATTAACTCAGTGGTTGAAAGACCTTGGCATAAGTTAGAACAGTTATAGTATAATGTCTCTTCAATCGCCAGGTTCAAAGAATCACGGATTCTTAGAGAAATCTTTCTATAAGATAAACAAATACCTTTTCAACCACAGATGCAGATCGTATAAGGCTTTTATGATGAAATTCACCCACACATTTTCACATATTTTCAGTTTTGTAATATATTTTTTTAATTTCTTAGCCCCTATTCCAAGCATCAAGGCTTTACATATTCATTGATAGTTCCTTCATTCTTGGATCCTATGCTAACTAGTGAGATTCCTTGGCATATCCTTTCACTTTGTGCATTCCTCTCTTTGGGAAAAAGGTTAGTGGCTGTTCAGGTATGCTGTACTACAGCTCAGAGGGGTGAGTTTGGAGAACAAGAAGACAGAGAAGCCTGTCATACTGCACCTCAGGCAATTTTTGTTATATCAATACTGAGACTGTGGTTTATGGTGATTACCGTATCTCTGCATGACATATGCAATTGTACAATGTCTAGACATCCTTGCTCATATTCCATTTATAATCTAAATCCCTAAATGATATCCCATGGTTTCTGACATGCAGCAGTTATGTGACAGGTGATTGTCCTTTCTCCAGCACCTGAAAGTATTTCCCCAAGTCATCTCCCTTACACTAGGGATACTACCTGAACCTGGGTCACTAGAGGCACAGATATGGATCCTGCCTCTAGGCAAGTGGGTTGGTCCAGACTATAGTTTTATTTTCGGTTACTTTGTGGAATCATAGCAGTTGTAGTTTTATAATCATTAACTCACGCACTGCAAGAGTGGGTCTGAAATTTGCATTTTAAGCTATTGTGGACTGGTTATGTGGTGTTACCATGACAGCAGTAGCCATTCCAGTATTGTTGCTTTAAAATTGGCTTATTTCCAGATAAGTATGCATATGATGTCAGTAGTATTTCATGTTCCCTTGGTAATATGAGCAAGAAAGCGCATACATATCCAGAACTCAGCGTGCATTTATAGATGTCAACCATATGTACTCTTCAAGGCAATATTTTTTCTTGGAAATAAGTTCATACACATGCAACATGTTTTATTTATGTCAAAGCAAGGTTAAGAGTCTGACACAGATGTATTTGCCAAAATGCAGGTTAAGGTACCATGCTACCAGGTGTCTTATAAGGTGAAAGTTTCAGGTGTTGTGCTTCTAGATAAGACCACATGGCACATGCTTTGATTGCTAGAAATGGCACAGTATTGCTTCAACATTCAGGTATTGATGAATAAGGAAGTGAGCTGAGCCACAGCTGATTGCCCTAAGGTTTTCTCAGTTATAGTTATAGTAAGGTTTATCTCATATATTTGTTGAGAAGGACCCAGAAGACCATTTCTCCCTTTTTCTGTGAGTCATTGTACAAACATTAATTCTAATTACAATGGTAGACGACATGAGTTTCAGTTAAAACAAAGCTGCCTTATCAGAGAGTCATCAGTACAGTTGCAATGGGCACCAATCTGTGCTGTACAAAATTCATATTTAACATGGATTGCAGGTGCTTCATGAGACAAAACTTTGGTCATGACAAAGCCTTCTTACTTAATGGTAAAACTAGTGTCTGCTTTCTTCACCTGCAGGAGGATCACGAGGTTCCAGAAATGACAGTTGGTGCACAACTCAGGCCTGGAGGCTAGACTTTAAAGAGGGGAAGTGGAAACCTGTTGCACCCATGCTGAGGCCAAGGACAAACCATTCCACTGCAGTGCTGAATGGGGAGATCTACGCAATTGGAGGTAAGACTGTGTGATTTAAACAGCAGAGGACAGCTGATAATCATCCATGGGTTGTCAATTTGATTTACATTTCTTATTCTTGCAAAGATTAACACATCTTGAAGTATACATCTTTGACAACTGTGTCTGTGTTTTTTTTTTTACCTTTTTACTTTTTGCTTTACTTCTTTGGTCTTTAACTTGGTTCTGACTCTCAACCCTGCACCCCAGTACCCTTTCTTTGATCAACATGTCCCAAAAAAATGAAATGGGAGGTGCCCCAGAGAGGCTGTTTTCATCCCAGGAGGGTGGGATGGCTCCATTATTGTCTACTTTGCACTCCCATTATAAACCTGGCATAGAATGATGTCAGCCGCAGCACAGCCATACGTCCACACATTTACTCATGTTTTGTATCGGTATGGTTCAGTGCTCTGCTGTAGCTTTGAGCAAGGTTTCTGGCCTCCACAGTTACGGGGATCACTGGACCCAGCACACTTGCTAGTCCAGAATCACGGTGAGGTGGTTACAAGCACAGCCAATTGTCCACTGCTCACTAACCATCAGTGTATGTGTTTTTTTATTTTTTTTAATTTTATGCGAATAAGGTCAAGTATTACTTTATTTAGGGAGACAGATTGAGAGGTAGACAGACACAGAAGAAGAAGAAATTAGATAGATGGGCAGATAGATTATTAATTCTCTTTGCATGATGGACACCCCCTTAACACCTCTGCATCAAGAATTTTTTCTAAAGATGGATAGAGGAGTGTTCATCATCACCCCTTAGAAATGGAATGAAAAAAATGGCTGCATTGCAACTGCCCACCAGATGACATTGGACATCACTTCACTAATTTCCGGTACCTCTTAAAAACGACTCCATACACATTCAGAAAGGCTTTGTTTCCATTACATTTATTTCAAATTGTGTATGTCACTGCATGCACTAATCCCTTATTGTGCTGAAATTATTTGTGCTATTAATATAAGTTTTGATATGTTTTAATACATTTATGATGTCATGGTCTTATTTCTGCACACAAGCATTCCTCAAAAGAAATAGTGTGTTGTATAAAATGCATGCATATTTCAGTGTAATTTACATACTTTAATGGTGTTTGCTTGATTGGAGGAAGTGTTCCTTTCTCTCAAGGACAGTGACCTTAGAAATTATTATAATAAGTAGAGAGATACTGGGGTGCAGCTTCCTGCATAAGCGTTGCCACCTCATGTACATTAATATAATCTGCTTTTTTATTGTTTTCACGTTTTATGTACTTGATGCATAAGTTCAATGTGCAAAACATGTTTTATTTTCAGTGTGTACATATGCCATTTAGTTAACTTTTAACAAGATAAAATTCCGTATCAGATAACCCTCACCCACCCACTGACCTAGAGAATAAAAGCCTGCTGATGCCAATCAATCCTCCACTCCTCTCACAGTGGGACCTCAGTCACCAGTGTTAAAAATAGGAATTCTTCCTTTGTGCCTGTAATCTTGCAGATAACAAATGATCCTGTTATTAAATCATGTTACTTTTCAGTCACACAGGTATGACTGAGTTTTGCTTTCTTTTAATTGAATAATAGGATAGGTTCTGGCATTCCCCACAATCATAAAATGGATTGAATAATGAATGAATGAATGAATGAATGAATGAATGAATGAATGAATACATAATGTATTGCATTACTGATTCATTAAGCTACATGTGGATTGGTTCTGCAGAATGTTTTGAGCTTGATCCAGACATAAGCTGGTGTTCAAAACTAATTAAATATATATAAACGTGTTTTCTTGTTTCAGGAGTAAATGAACAAGAAGATAAACCAAAAGAGATCAGAAACAAAATGTAGTTTAAGAATGTTATCATTATATTATATTAGTGTGATGGCAGAAGGTGGCAATTATCCTGTTTAGACTGGCGTGATCTCTGTCTTACAAGTTTAGGATCAATAGTTTAATCTTGATTTTTTTGGTTACTGCCTGTGTGGAGTTTGCATGTTCTTTCCAAGTTTTCAAAGTTTTGCTAGGTACTCTGACCCCCACAAACACACACACACACACACACACACACACACACACACACACACACACACACACACACACACACACACACACACATACACATCCAAAGCAGGCTGGTTGACTGGCTGTAATAAAATTGTCTCTATCATTGAATTTACCCTGTCCTTGTAATCTAGGTCATGGCCATTTCAAAACTAAAAAAGTGTAATTTATATTATGATCTTCCCTGTTCCTCATTTCCCCTGTTCCTCATTTTCCCTGTTCCTCATTTCCCCTGTTCCTCATTTTCCTTGTCCCTCATTTTCCTGTCATTCTTTTCTCATTCGTCTCATGTCTCCCTGAATGTCTTTGGTGATACCTCGGTACCATCTGTTCCATAAATGCCTCCTATGTAGCTATAATGCTCAAACATGTCTGTGAAGAAGTGATTTCACAGATTCAAGTAGTATTTGACCCATCAAAATACAGTTCTAGTAGTGTTCAGGTACCAAAAAACGATAGAATAAAGAGCACGGATATCTCAATCTGAAAAAATCAGCAGTTAAAAAAATCAGCAGTTAAAAAACAGAGAAAAGGAAAAAAAATCCAACACTTGATTTCAGAAAAATATTAAAGGTTTATTAGAGTAAAGGCAGCACCAAAAGTGAAACAATAACCAGAACTGGTTTCACCTTAATATTTTCCTTGGTTATTTCTTATATGCAACATTTTTCTGGCATGTATCAATAGTAAAACATTGCCAGTCCAAAAATGATGAAAACAATTGTTAAAATACAGACGAACAGTAAATGCTGAACATCACTTTTGTCCATTAAAGTTGTTTTTTGGAGGGGGGCAAGCCCATCTGTACCCCCATCAATGTGGGGAACATGACCCCCACATCCACTGAACCTATATCTATCTATCAATGTGTGTGTATATAAATATATATATATATATATATATATATATATATATAAATATATATATATAAACTCTGAAATTTCCATTTCAGACTTAGAGTAAGTCCACATTTTTGGTCATTTAGTCTTGCAGTTCCTGGCCTCTTGGAATTGCAAATGGTTACCATGGTGAACAGCTGATCCCATTATGTAATATTACTACTTTCCTTTCAAAGAATCCCAAATTCCTTATTCAAAACCTCAATATCACACATTGAAAATAGTTTGTACCATTTTCATAATGTAAAATAACGATGTTTTAACATTGATTAAATAACTATAAAGTGTCCTTTAAAGTTGGTAAAAATAAAGCCGTAGTAATAACTGCTTTTCTTTCCTGTCTACAATATTTTACCTGCCCGCTGTATCACTAATGTTACCTGTGCCATTAAAGGAGAAAACTGCAGTAGATTGAATCCTCACATTTGTACAGTGTATTAGCCATTCTGTGGCATCTAATGTCACTTACATGTTCACTCAGCCTGAGTCTTGATCTTGCAGTTTTCCCTATATCGAATAGTCCACACTAAGATAAATAACTCTGTTATGCAAGTAATTAAGTAGTTCTTTCTGTTGCACAAGAAAACAAATAGTGAATTTCATCAGTTTTCCTTGCATCACCTGTAGAAAAAATTGAAATCTCACCTCTATCAACTTACAAAACTGTATTTTACATTATAAGCTTCCTTGGTCCTCATTTTCCTGTCATCCTTTCCTCATCTGTCTCATAGATCCCTGAATACCTTTGTGGATTTCAGACAAATATTAAAACTTTATAAGCTTAAAGGAAAAAAATATATGGCTTTCCAATGTACCTTTGGTGTGTGATCAAGCAATCCTTCAAAACTCCTAGCTCTCCTGTATTGACAGCTATCATTCAAATATTGTCTCAGGATCACATCATTCAAGTGCCAAAGTTTATTTTACTAAGAATTTGTTTAATTTGGAACATATCTTATGACAAACTTTTACTTAGTAGCTTTTCTGTAGCAACTACCCTATTGATATTCAAGCAGAATTTCTCACAAAAATCTTAATAACCTGTCCCCTAGCTTTCTGATTATTTGCAACATCATATCTCCCTGTATACAAAACAGTGAGTAATATTATCTAACTGAACATTAAAATCAGTAACATCAGAACAAATTCCCTTAATGTTCATAAATTGTGTCTTTAGTATATTACATACAGTATAGTTTGAATGGTAGTTTGAGGCTAGTAGTAATAACATTTTTGAAAAAGGTTTCCAATACAGAAATGCTTGCAAACTACCATCAATGTGCTTTGCAAGATTTACATCTAATAACTCAATTGTGAAGAGTTCTGCTTTAAATATGAATTTTAATCCAAAGATGTTGTATAGACAACAAATTCAGACCCTGCTTTTTTCCCTTTCTCTCCATATTTACATCAACTATTGATAGTATCCTGATGACTGCTGATAGTGCCATCATAGATGTATCTATTTTCAAAGAAACATACATGTAAGCCCACATAGATGGGTGTAAATCCTGTACCCATCACTGCACCATGTAATTACAAGTAACAGAATTTTTAAAAGTAAAATAGGTTCATAGGTTGGTACTAGGCTATCAGCCCTAGGGCCTATACAAGCCTAGCCATAACAATTCCCTGGCTATTTCTTCCCACAATATTTACTTACCTGGACCCCTGTCTAGCAGGGCAACTGACATGAACCCCGGGGTGAATTTCCTATCTCTCATCCAATCGTCAAGGTTCCTTTTGAAGAGGGCCAAAGAGGCACTCTGCTTGACATGTATGGGAAGTCTATTCCAGAGTCTGGGGAGTCTGTGGGTCAGAAACCTGTCCCTCCAGCATGTTTTGTTCATTGTGATGACAAGGTTTAGATCCCCGGAGCGTGTGGCTCTGAGGGATTGGGATTTCTTTAAATGTAGCATGTCCAACAGCTCTGGGTTTGACATGGCCTTGTATGTTAAGCAGAGATTGCCTGTGAGTAGACGATATGCGACCGAGTATAGCTGGAGTTTTTTAGATGGTCAGTATAGGGCATCTGCTTTAGACATGTGATTCTTTTAGTGAGGGATTTCTGCAGCCTTTCCAGTTGTTGCAGATGTCTTGAGAGGTACATACCAAACGAGGTGTTATATTCTATAATGGGTCTAATGAGGAATGAGTACAGTGGGACAATGACCTCTTTCTTTTTGGATGAAAAAACCCTTAGTGATGAGGTGAGCCACATAGAAGGATTTCCTGACTGTTGTGGCGATGTGGTTATCGAAAGTGAGACCATAGCCAGCCTTAGGCAAAGGCCATCTAGGTGGGGTGCTTTTCCAGTATTTATTTGGTGGTAGGTAGACCAGGATGGGGTCGGCAGCAGTTGACCTAGGGCCACTCCTGAGTGAGACCACTGTCCACCTGTATTTATACTTAGCACAAATTCCACTAATTGAACAACAAAATCATTAAACTCAACAGGCTAACTGTTGAGATACCAAGCCAATAGCTTAAAGCCTCAAACCCCTTCTCATGAGCAATATTAGTGTATACTGAATTAGCATCAGGTCTGCAAAGTCTCTTTGACTGACTTCAGGAATTCAGGCATGTCCTTCAAGAATCAGAAGGCAGGACCAGATGACACATAATAAGGAAGAAATTAGCTACTTAGCACACAGGAGATACAAAGACAAAATTAATAAATGTAAAGCATTTGCATTTCGAAAATCAATTGTGAATAGTTATATTTTAAACACGGTCTTTAATTCAAAGATGTTGTTTTAATGGAGCTAGAAAATAATTCAACACTTCTCTTTGTTCCCCTCCACACCAGACGTAAAGTTAAAACTAAATATTTTAGACTCAGAAAATCCACTTAATGTGATTACAGCAAATAAAAAAAAAAAAAAAAAAGAATAAAAAGGATATATTTGCACGTGATCCTTTGAATAGGCCATCCAAGCTGTTGAAACTGCTGCATTTGGCTGCCCCATAGAGCAGCCCGTAACCATATAATATTCAGCAATGCAGTTACTAGCCTGCCCTCATACTGAAGTGAATTTGTATACATGGCTAATCACTTACCCTGCTCTGCTCATAAGTTCTGTGTATTGACACTATTACACGGCTTCTGAGACAGTGACATTGTCTGTAATGGGCAGTGGCCTAATTTATACAGGCCACGCCCACAAATTGCCATATTTGCATGCAGCTTGGAAAAGAGCATTCGCTTAACTCATGACATTGCTATACTTACGACAAGTGACTTTTTAAGAATCACTTTCCCTTCATGTACTATGCAAGGCCACGTGAAGTACATTACATTGTACATTATTGTTTATAAATACCGCCTTCAGTGCAATCTCTTTATATTTCATACACATTTTCCACTACTAAGCTTGTACCTATATGTTATTGGAGCACGTGATACAAGCTCTACAATATTCTCATGTGGTAGAGTATCAGTGATCAAATTGCAAAAAGTAGTTAGCCTTTGGGGGGATTCCAAACACAGATTTGCTGACAAATATGATAAAATCTTTGTCATGGTAGATTCAGGTTTCCCAACGTTGTACATGTAAATAGCATACCTGATGTCTGGCATCAAAAGTGCTAAAAGCACTGTTGGTAATATTGGCATGGGTGTGAAACAGTGCCATCATTAATAAAATATACACTTAAACCTTTATACTGGTTTGTAAAAAGACTGGTAAAGTTTTTCTGAGTCAGTGACTAGAAATATATTTAATAGATTTGGATGCTGCCCAAACATTCCTCATTGTGAATTCAAGAACAATTTTGAAATTTGTCTTTGATAAGGTGTTATTTTATATGTATAATATCTGAAATAGTGCTTTAACATAAAACTGTTAAATGTAAGTTTTATAAGTGTCACTACCTAAACAGTCTTGTTTCCTCTTGGGGTGCAATTTGATGTACATTGACTGAAGACTGATTTGTTATAGTAATGCCAAATGTCTTATACTTCAGCCATCTTATACCCCTGTCTAATGCTGCAGGCCATTCTGCTGACCACAATTTACTCCCTAAGGCATGCTTGTCATCAGTATGACAGCAGGTGTCAGTCTGCTGAGTTGTCTCAGCATATGAGCAGCATAAAGTAGATGGTAGCATTCTGACTATCCTAATAGAAAAAAAAATAGGTTGCCAGAAATGTTTTGGTGACTTGACTTTGACTTTAATATGACTTTAGTATGACTAGCATAATGTCTAACATTTCCAGAACTGCTATATATAATCTGATGCTTTACGTTTTGGGTATGTCATCTTATTCATATAGGTGTACAGATTGATGGAATAATAATAATTGATTTTCTCACCAGTAATATAGATTCAGTGCATTTATGGTTCGACCATATAGAAAGTCTAATGGATTAAAATGGCATGGAAATCTAGATATTGCCAAAAGTCTGTACCAGAGGGTTTGGCCACACCATTTGCTTCCACTTATGTCCTCATGTAGTTTTCAAATGCTTGCCTTTTTCGTACATAAGATTGTCAATTTTTTTCAGATTAAGGTTGAAAAATGTCCATAGGGAGTATTAAGAATGGGGTTGATAATATTTTCAAAGCAACATTCAAGACAACTGTGCTGAAAGCACATTGAAAACTTAATTTCAGTGCAGATCTCAACAATATCAGCATAGAAATTAAGGCAATTCATACCAGTTCATACTTCTCCACAGTTTAAGACATGCTTTATGGCAATATTTGCTTCCTGACTGATGTGGAATAAGCAATGTATAGTCAGTACAGCGTACTGCTTGAAATGATGATGGCACTTATCACTTGAGGACATCCATAGAGTCTGGTATAAAAATTTAAACCTGAAAACCCAGACTTGACACGATCATGATAGGTCACATTCCTCATCATCAATTTGCAGTATCTGCATTACACCCTGTCAACATCCATGTCTCTTATATTAATAAGGTAGTTCTTTTTAATTAAAGACCCTGTGTTTATATGTGGACAACTTTTCTTTTCTCTCATGTTGTCTGCACATAGTACTTCAGCTCAAGCATAGCCCACATAATTTTGATTTTTGAGTTTATTAAATAAATGCCTCAAAAAGTTAAGCTGCATGAGAATTAAACATTACATCTCCTGTTAAACTACATCTTTCTGCAACTGTCTTCTGTTGCCTACTATGTGTCGAATGGCAAATTTGGGGTTTATTAGGGCTACTAAGCTACTAGCAAATGCAATGTTTTGTCTGGTACTACATTAACTAAGTATTAGCTTTTTGCTTTGAAGTACAGCTTAATACCACATTTTGAATGCCTGTGAGCCCACTCCTGTGAATATTATATACACCACTTTATCTGCTAGGGCAAGCTTCTTATTTACATGCATCTCCATTTTAATGTCCAGTAATTTGGCTATGTGTTCTAAAATTTCTTCAACATTTAATTTATGTTAGTTTCAGTGGGATGAGGACACTGGAACATTTAGGCCATTACTTTTATTTAACATTTGTTTGCCAGGAAAGTCTGACTTGGAATGAAGCCAATTTTCAGCAGAGGCCCAGGGAAAATGCTCCAGATGTATGTCTTTGAAATGTGGGAGGAAACTGGAGCGCCCGGAGGAAACCCACACGAGCGCAGGGAGGACATACAGACTCAGCACAAATGGCACACCAGCTGAGAATCGAACTGGAGAACCTCTTGCTGTGAGGCAACAATTCTACCACTGCACCACTGAGCCGTCCATCCAGGTGTAGTTGCATATCATCAAAGATGGCATTATTCAGCCTAGCAGCTATTGGAATTCAACCAAATGGCAATTTCTCCTAGGGACAACATACTCTTTTTTTAGGGACATCTTAATCATGATCAGACAGTGAGAAAGTTCCTAGTTGTTTATGTCATCATCATCATTGTCAAGAGGCCTGTGAGTTGCTGTGAGAATTACCTTCACCAGTTTAAGAGTGTTAGGAAGATACATAATTATAAGAGGGCTGTGTATGCACCACTCACCTGTGTGCATGCCTGAGGTTGAATTGCTTGGTGTAGGTCCTAGGCAATCCCTACTGACTGATGGCTCACTGTATGGGTCTACTTCAGATGACTGAAGTTTTACAACTTTGAACATCATATGGCCAAGGACCATATAATCGAAGTTTTGAAACTTCGAACATCTAATAAAAAAATATATATATATTTTCTGTTACGTTTTTGTAGGGGAGCAAGGCCCTGTGCACCCACCCACACATCCCCTGCTAATTAAATATACCAACTCCAAGATTGCACTACAGTGAGGAAAATGACAAATTTCCCATTCCGTGTTGTTCGGCGATCTCCATTCAGAATGTTTGAAGTTTCAAAACTTTGATCATATGGTCCTCGGCCATATGATGTTCGAAGTTTTGAAACTTCGATCATCTGAAGGGGACCCCACTATGCACATCAGCAGGTTCACATTCTTACATCCATGATAGTCAGAAGGATGACAAAGGGAGGAAATGGGAGTACAATAACAGCGACTGAGCAGTTATACCCGCTGCTTCTGACAGGAGAAGAAGGGTGTGCAAGAAGAGTCATAGAGACTTTGCATGCCGTCTTTCTGCTCTAGAAAAATGAAGCATATGGAGATGCACTCACACATATTTATGGCTTTCATGTTATTGCCAGAAGGCAGGATGGATGAGACAGTCACAGAAAGTATGCACATATGTATGGCATGTTGCTCTAGACAGAAACAGAGTAAGTTAGATATGCCTGCTGGACAATTATCTGAGGAGGCCTCCATGATGTGTATCCATTTATTCTTATAATACTTTTAGATTTTGGCATTTTTAGTCTACCAAACCCTGTGTCTGCTGCATAGCCTAACAATACTACAACTTAAATTATTGCCAGAATTGGAAAGGATGGGAAGTGAAACCATATAACCTCCTGTAACATGATATTCTATAATGATATAATAGCAGCTATAAATGAAAAATTGTGCTGTGATATAATTTATATAGCTTTAACTTCAGCCATTGATAGAGTCATACCCAAAACTCTGATAAATAAATTAGAACAACCAGGTATTAATGTTATTTTGATAATATGGAAAGATGCATGGCTTCCAAACTGGACATGGCAAGATTGATACAGCAATTGTACAGTTAGGGTATCCCACGGGGCTCTTTACTAGGTCCATACTTGTTTAGGTTGTATCTTTCAGATCTGTCTTTTTCATTTGAGGTGTTCTATAGCCTGCATGGAGATAAACTTAAATGGGTAAACTGATTACAAATGTTACAGATGGGGCATGTCTGCAAAAGACCTTGACTAAATTGACCTTTTGGGCACAGGAGAATAATATGCTGATAAATACATCAGAAACTAAACATGTGAGATTTGGTAGCGTTGCCGCCTCACAGCAAGAGGTTCTCCTGTTCGATTCTCGGTTGGAGTGCCTTCTGTGTGGAGTCTGCATGTCTTCCCCGTGGTCGAGCGGCTGGCATTCGAAAGACATGCATGAATGAGCGTGCCTTAGTTGAAGGTTGGGCATCGAGCTGGCACCTCGGCACTGTAAAAATTTACTGCCAATCATTAGCGGACCGGAGTTCCACTGTGACGACCCCTAACTGGGAAAAGCCGAAGGAAGAAGAAGAAGAAGAAGATTGAAGGGTGGATATTTAATGCAGTGCACAAAGAATGAAACTTTAAATTCATTCAGGGACCTGGGTATATGGGCCGATCCAGCTTTGAGTTTTTCTAATCATACCAACATAACCAATTGGTTAATAATAGTTATACAACTATAGGTTATATAATCAGATTTATAATGTCTAGGAAATCAGAAATGATAAAATCATTTTGGTAAGTTACATTAGCTCTAGACCAGGATATGGAATAGCAATATGGAAAACTTATAAGGAAACAAATACAGAGGAAATATACCAAGGACACCCATGCATGTGAAAATGTAAGTTATTATGAAAGACTAAAATGGCTGAACCTGTATTGTATCTCATATACATATTAAAGAGGAGACCTTATTCATGTATGCAGAGCATTTAGAAACAAGAACCTCTGGGAATGTTTGAGATTATCAAAAAGTTCTAAAGAATCATCAGACAACCTACTGTATATAGAAGCTATGATAAAGGACAGATTACTATCCCCAGGATAAAAATTCAAAGGGGAATATTCCAGAGTGACTCTGTCTCTGTTGCTATTCTGCCTTCCCCTTACCCATTAAGCTGTTTACTTAGCTTAGGCCATGGTTACAATTTGGCTCCTAGAAAACGACACGGTGTAAAGACTTCTCAACTTCTCTTTGACGATGATTTAAAACTGTAGTTCATCAGATCAGGATCTGAAAGCACAGTTGCAGGTTGTCCAAACTTTTTCAGATGATAGAAGAAGAATGTAATTTGGTCTTGATAAGTGTGCGAAAGCAGCCTTTAAAGCAGGAAAACTGCAGCACCAGGAAAACATCAGTTTGGGAAAAAAATGTGATATAAAAGAACTTGCACAAGAGGGAGTGTATAAATATTTGGGAATTGATGAAGGATGAACAATAAAACATGAACAAATGAAAATAAACCTTAGTAAGGCATACTTTAGAAGACTTAAATTAATTCTGAAAACAGCGTTGACATCTAGGAACAAAAATCCAGGCTATAAACCAATTTGCTCTTCCTGTCCTAACTTACAGTTTTGGAGTGATTGACTGGCCCCAAAACATGTTGGATAGATTAGATAGAAAAACAAGAAGGATGCTTCATGCTCACCAAATGATTTATAAAAATCAGTGTATACCAAGATTATATATTAACCATTCTGAAGGAGGGATGGGCCTCCTTGAAATTGATTACATGTATAGATCTGCAATCATGGGACTCCACACATAGCTGCTGACCTCACAAGACCTAAATGTAGTGAAACTTTTGAAACATGAGGAGAATAAATTTAAGATGACTTCTCTGATTAATTTAGCAGAAGCATATCAGCATCAAGTAGGAATGGAAATCAAACCAGAAATAGATAAAAATCAGGCAGCAACTGAATGTGCCAAAAAAACAAAAACAAAAGAAAGAATATAAGATGAAGGACCAGATGAGAAGGCAAGAAATGTGGAAAAAGCATGAATATAGTTGCAAGTATATTAAACTTCTGGAAGAACCTCATGTTGATCAGGAATGAATGCCGGAATGGTTAAGGAGGGGCGAATTTAAACCAAGAGACGAAAGGTTAATATTGGCAGCCCAAGATAGTGGGCTATGTACACGCTGGTTTACAAAGTCCATTGAACATGTGGGAGAAACAGACAAATGTAGATTTTGTAAAACCAAATTGGAAGCGATCGCACGCCTTGTTGCTGGTTGTGATATAGTAATGGCAAGAGGAATGTATACTGAAAGGCATAATAATGTGGCAAGACTGTTACACTGGGGATTGTGCAAACATTATGTTATTGAAGTGGCTGAAAAACAGTGGAAACATGAGCCACAAAACATCATAGAAAATGATGAAGTTTATATCACATGGGATCACCCATGACCAACAGTTCAAAAGATAGATGCTAGAAAATCAGATATAGTGGTCCGAGAAAAGAAGACAAAAGTAGCATTGATCACTGAAATTGCCATACCCAGTGACTACAGTGTCTTGTGTAAAGACAGACACAAAGTCATAAAATATCAGGATCTGCAGGCAGAAACAAGATCAATGTGAAAGAAAGATACCCAGACAGTTCCAATAGTAGTAGTAGCAATGGGTCTTATAAAAAAGAATCTGTAATCGTATTTAGATATGTTACCAATCCATGTAACCCTGTATGAATTGCAGGAGTCATTACTGAGCACATTGTGGGTGTTGCAAAGAGCACTTTTGGCTGACATCAAAGAGTGAAACAATACTAATTTTATGAACTTTAATCGCATTTTGATTTAAGAATGAGGCCCATTCCCATCATGGTATTAGAAACCCAAAAGACTTGGAGAAATTAAAAAAAAAGATTTGTCACTGCTATTGTTTTGTCTTGACCTTAACCCATTAAACTATCTACTTAAGAGTTTAGGTCTTGGTTACAATTTGCACCCAGAAAACAAACTTGCTTAAAAATGTCTCATCTACTTTTTGTAGATGACTTAAAACTGTATAGTTCATCAGATGAGGAGTGGAAAGCACAATTGCAAGTGGTTAAAACTTTCTCAGATGATATAAGAATGACATTTGGTCTTGATAAATGTACAAAAGCAACATTTAAAGAAGAAAAGTTGCAGTACCAAGGAAATATCAATCTAGAACAGGAATATGATATAAAGGAACTTGAGTAGGACAGATTGCTTAAATATTTAAGAACTAATGAAGTGCCAGCAACATGAACAAGTGCAAATGAAAGTTGATAAGGAATACTTCAGATGACTAAAACTAATATTGAAAACAGCCTTGACATCTAGGAATAATGTCCAAGCTATAAACCAATTTGCTCTTTCTGTTTTAACTTAGTTTTGATGTGATTACCTGCCCCAAAAGATATTAGATCAGTTGGACAAAAAACAAGAAAAATGGCTCATGTTTATTAAATGATTTATAAAACTCAGTATATATGAAGATTATATATTCCATGCTCTGAAGGAGGTATGGGCCTCTTCAAAATTTATTACATGTATACATCTGTGATTATGGGACTGCATACATATCGGCTGACCTCATCAGATCCAAATATAGTAAAGGTTTTACATGAGAAGAGGAAGTCTAAGATGACCTCTGTATTTAGTTTAGCAGAAGCATTCAGGTAGCAAGCAGGAATGGAAACTAAAGCAGAAGTAAACAAAAATCAGATGGCATCTGAATGTGCCAAAATAAATAAAAGAAAGAATTTGAGGCGAAGGGTCAGATAAGAAGGAAAGAAATGTGGAAAAGCCATAAATATAATGGCATGTATAGAGATTTCCTAGTACAACCCTGTGTTGATCAGGATTTTAAGCAGGGAGGGAAGCACAAGAAATAAGCACAGACTGGGATTTGGATGCAGGTCCTTAAGGAGAATAACAATAGCCATGCAGAATATATATTCATAAATTATCAGAAAGTATTCTAATAACTAAGTCATCACATGAATGGAGAAAGGAGATACTGCCGATAGGGTTTGACTGTACTTAGTGGTACAGAGAATAGGCTAAAGGGGGCTATAATTTACTGGAGAAAACTTGCAAAGGAACCAAGGTATTGGGAGCAAATAATTAGAATTGGAAAGGTAATAGAATGGGAAGAAGCCAAAAATACATTTGGACTGCAAGCTAGAGACTGCCTTCCCTATCAATGACTGATATCAGAGAATAAGCAAAGAGCAAAGAATAGGGACATCCTAATTGAAAGACCAGCATTGGTAGATCTTTTAGCTGAATCTAAAACTGAAACTACTGTTAAAAAAGGGATAATTTGTAGGACATATAAAATATTGCATGATTGCCACAGGAATCAATTAGAGGAGATTCAAAAGGATTGGGAAGAGAGCTTGGATAATCAATTCACAAAGAAATAATGGGAGGATATATTTATGGTGCCCAACTATGTAACAAAGTCTAGAAGATTTAGGATTTTTGCTTGGAAGTGTTTGCGTTGGTATTTTTATACCCCAAGCAGACTCCAAAGAAATTTTCCTCATGTAAATTGCAAATGTTGGAGGTAAGATGAGAAAGAAAGTGGTAATTGAAAACATATTTTTAGGAGTGTAATGAGTTGGCAGACTTTAAAAATTCCCTGCAGACTACTGTGTCAGAAATACTGGGTGAGCAAACTGGTGTAGCTAAGAAAATGATTTTTTGAGCAACGATACAGGACCTGAATTGCCTAGACATAGTAAAGCCTTGCTGAGTTTAATTCTGGTGGCAGCCAAAAATCAACTACAAGAAAATGGAAATAAAACTCTAAACCGACAATATTAAAAGTAGTATATACACACACACACACACACATATATATATATAATATATATATATATATACTCATATACACACACACAGTATATACGGAAAAGAAAAGAGTAGGAGCAAATTACATAGACAAATGGGAATTGCGAGAATATTACATGCAGATTAATGTTTTGTTGGAGGAATAAGGTTTAAAGAAGGCAGGAATTGAATGAGCTATGTAATGTCCGATAGACAATGACTGTATAGAAGATTATATGTGATGTATAATGCTTACAACTAAAAATCTGTCAATATGGTTTGTTTGCATTAATATAATTTATGATGCTTATGTCATATGTAATAATTCAATAAAGATTAAAAAAAGATCTGCAGGCAGAAACAAGAGTAATGTGGATGAAAGCTACCCAGACAGTTTCAATAGTCGTAGGAACAATAAGTCTCATAAAAATGAATTTACAGTCATATTTAGATACCAGTACATGTAACTCCATGTGATTGCAGAAGGAGTCAGTTATGAGAACATTGTAGGTGCTGCAAAGAGCATTTTGGCTAACAACAAAAAAATGAAATAATAGTAATTTCATGAACTTTAATCATACCCTGAATTAGAAATGGGGTCCTTTCTCATCATAGTATTAGATACCCAAAGGTCTTAAAGAAATTAAAACTAGAAGATTATATAGGAATGAGAAATGTACTAAATGGTTCTTTGAGAATAGCTAATGGATGGAATGGACTACCAAATTATATTAAAACAAGCACTAGTTTTAGATACTTTTAAGAGCAACATGGACACTTATTATGGGAATTACTGTTCTGGTATATTGGCAGACTAGAAGAGCATTATTAATCCAACAACAACAGGCAGGAACATACACACACATACATATGTGTGTGTGTATTATTCATAGATGTGTGTATATACATATATATGTGTGTGTGGGTGTGGGTGTGAATTATATATGCTTTTGCAGACTTGGAAGTAAACTCTCTACTTACAGGTATTGAAAATGGATGCAAAAACTATTAAAGAGTATGTATATCCAACAAGAAATCTGGACACCTATCTAGCATTAAGTTTGTATGCTAAGCACAATTGCTCTCCCATGTAGTAAGAATGTGGGATATTACCAAGAAACACACATTTAAAAAATACTGAGAGTAACAAAATGACACATAAACACAAATATATTATAATTTATATAGTGTGAAGTCTGTTGATTAATGAATGATATTATAAAAGTACCTCAACTACCTCGCAGTTACTTATTTTAATTTCTGAACAAAGGAAGATGTAGCAGGTGCCTCCTCTTTCTTTAAATTGCTAGTGCCACCCATGTGTTGGTCATAGAGTTTGCTTTCTTTTGCACTAAAGAGCTTCAGAAAATCATGAGAAGAGGTAAATGAAGCCTGAAAATAGTAAAGCAATTCTAACGTAGATACAGTTATTCAGAAAGTCATGTGATGGAGTACAGCAAGTCTGAACATTTCTGTGTACCTCCAAAATAGGTATATTTGAAGGGTCTGCTTGGAAACGTGTTACAACTACATTTTTATGTAACATTCATGTCCCTAATGGACATATAAATGTATATGCAAAACTATGCAGTGTATATATAAAATATGTTTGAACTTTCTTAATTGCCCTCTGTAGAATATTGCTGAGCTCTGAAGCACTGACAATTGCTTTACAGGTTTTAATTCTTACAATGTATGCTTTACTATCGGCACAGCTCAGTATGCTAGTAAAAGGTCTTCCAGTGCTTACAAAATAAACCAACCATTACACAGATCTACAAGTACCTATGCTATAATGAGAACATGCTTTGATGAGAGCAGTTATATCTATCTATCTATATATATATATATATATATATATATATATATATATATATATATATATATATGGCGCCCATTCTGATTGCCAAAATTACATTATTCTGAAATTCACTTTGCCGGGACCAGTTCTCCGAAGTTACAGTAGTCTGAAACGGCACTTTGCCGAATTTCATTTCCGCAAAACGTCTGCTTCCATGCTATCTAGTGCACCATACCAGTTATGCAGGTAGGTGTACAGCTATGTATGTTGTGGAAAGCAAAAAGTGTACAGCACTCCTATATTGTAAATGGAGATCGCACTACAGTATGGATGGACAGATATATCCTTGTTGTCACTATAGTGCAATCTCGGAGTTGGCATATATAATTTGCAGGGTGTATGAGGGGGTGCAATGGGGCTTGCTCCCTGGAATAATTAGACACAAATTAGAGGATTTGTTTTCGTGTGTGTTGTGGGTGTTAGTGATGGACTTGTCGGTATTTTGTGTTTCAGTAAAATGCCGTTTCGTACTACTGTAACTTCGGAGAACTGGTCTTGACAAAGTGAGTTTTGGAGTAATGTAATTTTGGCAATTAGAATGGGATCCATATATATATATATATATATATATATATAGCATGGATAATCTTAAGTATAAGTCAATTAAAGCCTGTGAGTATAGCTGTTAATTTGGGACAATTGTTCCTTTTATGAGGGTTAACCATGATTATTTGAAGATGTACATAGTTCTCTGTGTTTGTAATAAATTAATAGGTTCTGTGAGGGGTTGTTTTTTTGTTTGAGAATTTTCATTAAATTAAAAAGCCTAATAAGATGTGACATAAATTCAAATGGATATGACAAGAAATAACTGTATAAAATATCAATCTGCCAAACTTTAGTGTATGCATGTAACACAAAAGCTGAATCTTGACATTTAAAAAAGCTGTTAAACATAACAGGTTGGAATAATAACTTCATCATAATGGCAACAATTTCTGTATATCTTTGAATGTAAGTGGTCTCATTGCTATATACAAAAAAGAGTAGTGAACTATATTAAGAAATGTAGAGTACAAATAACTATGCTACATGAGACACATTAGGAAAGAAATGAGCATGAACATTTGATAAAGATTTCAGGATAGCTATTCAGTTGAATATCTGGGAGAAAGGAAAAGGGGTGTACTTATATTAATTGCTAGAGAAGCTCCAGTAATGATAGAAGAGGAAAAAGGGATAATAATGGTAGATCTGTAGTAGCAAGGGGCTACTGGCAAGGGAGAGGATTATGCTGGTATGTATTTATATTTCAGCTAAAAGTGCTATAGTGGAGTTTAATAAAATTATGTGAGTAATAATCAATATTATGAGATTCAGTATTTTGAACTTTCGAGATTTTGGACTCAGTCTTTTGAATTTGAAGATTGTGAGCTCTTGAGATTTCATAGTGGGCCCAGTTTGATTATAACTAATTTGAAGAGATATTTCAGAGCTACAAAGTTAAGACTACTATAAATAGAGCAAGCAGAAAGCTATAATTCAAAGTAGAAAAAGATAATGAAACAGGATGGAAGCACAAGAAATAAGAACAGACTGGGATTTGGATGCAGGTCCTTAGGGAGAATAACAATAGCCATGCAGAATATATATTCATAAATTATCAGAAAGTATTCTAATAACTAAGTCATCACATGAATGGAGAAAGGAGATACTGCCGATAGGGTTTGACTGTACTTAGTGGTACAGAGAATAGGCTAAAGGGGGCTATAATTTACTGGAAAAAACTTGCAAAGGAGCCAAGGTATTGGGAGCAAATAATTAGAATTGGAAAGGTAATAGAATGGGAAGTAGCCAAAAATACATTTGGACTGCAAGCTAGAGACTGCCTTCCCTATCAATGACTGATATCAGAGAATAAGCAAAGAGTAAAGAATAGGGGCATCCTAATTGAAAGACCAGCACTGGTAGATCTTTTAGCTGAATCTAAAACTGAAACTACTGTTAAAAAAGGGATAATTTGTAGGACATATAAAATATTGCATGATTGCCACAAGAATCAATTAGAGGAGATTCGAAAGGATTGGGAAGAGAGATTGGCTAAGCAATTCACAAAGAAATAATGGGAGGATATATTTATGGCACCCAACTATGTAACAAAGTCTAGAAGATTTAGGATTTTTGCTTGGAAGTGTTTGCATTGGTATTTTATACCCATGTTGACTCCAAAAGAAATTTTCCCTCATGTAAATTGCAAATGCTGGGAGGTAAGATGAGAAAGAAAGTGGTAATTGAAAATTTTATTTTAGGAGTGTAATGAGCTGTTAAGATTTTTAAAAATTCCCTCCAGACTACTGTGTCAGAAATACTGGGTGAGCAAACTGGTCTAGCTAAGAAAATGATTTGAGCACATACAGGAATCTGAATTAAGCGACATAGTAAAGCCTTACTGAGTTTAATTTCCTGGGCTACAAAATCAACTACAAGAAAATGGAAATAAAAACTCTAAAACCAACAATATTAAAAGTAGTGTATATATAAACACACACACACACACACACACACACACATATATATATATATATATATATATATATATATATATATACACACACACACACACACACACACACACACACACACACATACACACACCAGACATATATATATATATATATATATATATATATATATATATATATATATATACATATACACACACACAGTACATACGGAAAAGAAAAGGGTAGGAGCAAATGACATGGTGACAAATGGGAATTCTGTGAGAATATTACATGCAGATTAATAAGTGTTTTTGTGAGGAATAAGGTTTTAATGAAGGGAATTGAATGATGAGCTATGTAATGTCCGATAGACAATGACTGTATAGAAGATTATATGTGATGATACCTATTTAGTAACTAAAAAACTAAGCCATGGTTTGTACATAATTTATACCTTATGATGTTATGATTATATGTAATAATTCAATAAAGATTAAAAAAAAAGATTTGCAGGCAGAAACAAGAGTAATGTGGATGAAAGCTACCCAGAGAGTTTCAATAGTCAGATGAACAATAAGTCTCCATAAAAATGAATTTACAGTCATATTTTAGATACCAGTACATGTAACTCCATATGATTGCAGAAGGAGTCAGTTCTGAGAACACAGGTGCTGCAAAGAGCACTTTACAATAACAAAGAATGAAATAATAGTACTCATGAACTAATTCATACCCTCTGAATTAGAAATGGGGTCCTTTTCTCATCATAGTATTAGATACCCAAAGGTTCCTTTTAAAACTTGAAGAACTTGAAGAGATGATATAGAATGAGAAATGTACTAAATGGTTCTTTGGAGAATAGCTAATGGATGGAATGACTACCAAATTATATTAAACAAGCACTAGTTTTAGATACTTTTACATAAACATGGGACACTTATTATGGGAATTCACTATTCTGCATATTACAGACTAGAAGAGCATTATTAATCCAACAACAACACACAGGAACATACACACACATACACATGTGTGTGTGTTATTTATTCCATAGATGTGTGTGTATATACATATATATGTGTGTGTGGGTGTGGGTGTGAATTATATATGCTTTGCAGACTTGGAAGTAAACTCTCTACTTACAGGTATTGAATTAAAATGCATTAACTATTAAAGAGTATGTATATCACCTTTGAAATCTTGGACACCTTCTAGCATTAAGCTTGTATGCTAAGTACAGCACAGTTGTTTCCATGCAAAGCAAGAATGTTTATATTACCAAGAAACACACAAAATAAAAAAAAATACTGAATGTACCCAAAACACACAAAACACAAATATATTATCAGTTATACAGTGTGAAGTCAAGCTGATTAATGAATGATATTATAAAGTACCTCAACTACCTTGCAGTTATTTATTTTAATTTCTGGAACAAAGGAAGATGTAGCAGGTGGCTCCTCTTTCTTTATGGCACCCAACTATGTAACAAAGTCTAGAAGATTTAGGATTTTTGCTTGGAAGTGTTTGCATTGGTATTTTTATACCCCATGTTG